>NC_041392.1:745703456-745759009 GCF_002162155.2 Triticum dicoccoides | reverse complement strand
CCAGCGCTCGCCTAAGTGTTTAAAAATCCTACCGAGTGGAGAGCAATCCTCCCACTCGGGGGCTTAGCTGCAGCCCAGCGCTCGCCTAAGTGTTTAAAAATCCTACCGAGTGGCGAGCCAGACTCCCACTCGGGGGCTTAGCTGCAGCCCAGCGCTCGCCTAAGTTTGAAAAAATCCTACCGAGTGGAGAGCAATCCTCCCACTCGGGGGCTTAGCTGCAGCCCAGTGCTCGCCTAAGTGTTTAAAAATCCTACCGAGTGGCGAGCCAGACTCCCACTCGGAGGCTTAGCTGCAGCCCAGTGCTCGCCTAAGTACAAGACACAACACAATCCGCGAGTCAACTGCTACCTTCCCCTTCGGAGCTGCGCCGCAAATACAAGGTTATTCCGAGTGAAGATCAAGATCCACTCGATGAATCAAACCATGAAGATATTCAACGAGAAATCAAGATCAGATAAAGCCTAAAAGGTCCCAGACCTCAGATCAAAGTACCCAAGCCCTCGGCTCGGCGGAGTTTAACGGTTACAAATCCACTCGGCATTCCGAGGCAAATTTAAAGTGAAGCATAGAAGTTTTTCATTCCTCAGGAGGAGGACTGGAAGGGGCGACGAACTCGTCCAAGTCGATCCCGTCTGCAATACGAGTGGCAGCAGCAATAAAAGTCTCCATGAAGTCCTGAAAGTTGTGCTTCCTGGTATTGGCAACTTGGATAGCGGCCAGCTTTTCTTCTCGCGCCTCCTTGCAATGGACGCGGACCAGAGACAGAGCGACATCAGCACCACATCTAGCAGAAGATTTCTTCCATTCCGCCACTCGACCCGGGACTTCATTCAGTCGGACCATCAGGGACTCGAGGTCGTTCTGAAGTGTCGTTCCGGGCCAGAGTGATGTGTCGATCCGCAACATCGCAACCTTCAGCCGAGCAAGATAATCAACGACGCTGGTAACACGAGACTCCAGCCGGAGCACGTTCATAGCAGCCTCGTCCTTCACGAGAGAATTGGCGGGATCCAAGCCTGGCTCCACTCGACTGGTTTCCTCTTCGAAGCTCTGGCAGAATTCTGCAAACACGATTCAAGAATAAGACAGTGGCCGTACGCGGGCTCGGCAACTACAAGACAGCCGGGTTGGAATAATTACCTTCGAGCATGACGAACAGCTTCTTGGCGAGTCCACCGAGATAAGCCTCCAGATCTTTTACCTTCCCCGACAGCTCACCCGCCTTGTCGTGCAGAGCCATCTTTTCTTTCTTCAGTCGACTGGCATCTCGATTAGCTGCCTCGAGAGCAGTTTTCAGTCTGGAGTTCTCCTGTTCAAGAGCTCCGACCGAAGCCAGTTTCTCTTCTGCGAGCTTCGTTTTGCTCGAGGCCTCCTTCTATACCTCTGCAAGATCTTGGTCCTTCTTCTTCAGAGCTTCCTCCAGTTTATCTGTGGCGCGTCGAGTGGAACCAACATCAAGAATGGACAAGAAAGAAAAGCCACCCGTTAAGAATGGAGAACCTCACCAGCCATACCTTTTGCTTCTTCTTGCGCCTTCTTCAAATTCTTCTGAGCAAGCTTCAAGTTAAGGTTGAGCTGGATCTGCTGTTTCTCCAACTCAGTATAGAGAGCTACAAGTTCGCAAGATTTCTGTAAAAAGAAAAATCAGTCGGTAGACGTCCAAGATAAGTTGCTTCCGAGTAACTAAGAGACAATGATGACGTTTCTAAGACCACGGCCGAATCAAAAACATTCGACAGTAGTCTCGGGGACTACACCCAGTGGGTGCACTCAGCGTGCCCCCACTGGTTCGACCAAAAAAAAAACAAAGAGAAAGAGAGAAAAAGTCGACTACCCGCAGTCGACCGGATACAGTTCCACTCGACCTGGCCCGACCAAACCGAGTGAAGAAATACAACTACAGCAACACAATGTAAAGACTACAGTCGACTGCCAGCAGTCCACCGTAGTCTCGGGGACTACACCCAGTGGGTGCACTTGGCATGCCCCCACTCGTCCAAGGATTGGCAGACACACCCAGTGAGTGTACAGATATAGATACAAAAGATCTTCGGAAAAGAGACTCTTCAAACAGCATATCATAACAGACCAAGTGTTGAGTCGACTGACCTGGACGTTGCTCTGAAGATCCGAACTCGCGTCATAGGCTGCTTGGCTGGCCTCCCGAGCCATCTTCACTTGCTCCATCATGATCCCCGCCTGGCTTATAGCCTCCTTTGCAGCAGCTGCTTGGTCCTCAGGGACGGGATACGCAGCAAAAAGCGAAGGTGGATCCGCAGTCGACGCCGAAGGCTGCACGCTCGTCAGAGGAATGGCGAAAGTCACAGAAGCCCGAGTCGTGTCACTACCATCCCGAGCCATGGCCTCAGACGCCGGAGTAGGTTGGGGAGTCTTGTCAGCCGACGATCTCTTGTTCCTCCTCATTCTCAGCGGTTCGTTGTCGTCGTCATCCGGAAGGTCGATAACATGAGGAGGGTCTGCAAGAGAAACATTCAATCGACCAGAGTTGCAATAAATGACCAGTCGACTCAAAGCAGAACGTCAGTAATCGTACCAGGGTTGGAGGTAACAGCATCCTCCATCTCTTGGTCGTCGTCCTTGGCGGAGACATCAGAAGTAGCAGCGCTGCAAATCTCGAAAGTCAGTCAGTTGGCTCAATGAATCGACCAAGGATCTGTCCATGGTCGACGAAGGAAAGCAAGTTTTATTATTACCCGGAAATGGTAGGGACAGCTATCTTCATCTTGGGAAGAGCCTTGGGCGGCTTGGACAGCGTCGTGCGTGGGTGCTTGGGAACCTTCCCAGTCGGTGTAGGAGAAGAGGTTCGAGGGTGTTTCGACGACTGCCCAACAGAAGCAGTCGCCTTGCCCCGTTCCCGTGCTGGGTCGTGTGTGTGCTTGGACCGCCCCTCTGGGCGAGGGGATTCGACCTCCTCCTCCTCCTCTTCGCTGGAGTCGATGTTGTCGTCCCCCTCTCCTTCACCGTCGGACTCCCACTCGCCTTGGTCGTCCCCACTCTCACCTCCGCTCGCCTCCCCTTCCTCAGTTGGCTCCTGAGCCCCGTTGGGCGTCGAGTACATCTCGGTGGTCGCCTGGAAAACAATAGACAAGACGAAAGTCAATCGACCAACTCAAAGAAGACCAATGCAGAAAACAAAATTTCAGTCGGGAGCATAAATACATACCTGGTCCACTTCATACGAGTTGTCGAGTGGAGTTACCCTCCTGGCTCCTCGGGGGTTGTCTTTGTTCCCCGTGATGCTCGACAGCCACCCCTCCAGCATCTCGTCGGTGACCTCCTCCGGGTGGATCCGAGTGGTGTCATCGAGACCAGAGTACAACCACATCGGGTGGTCACGGGCCTGGAGCGGTTGGATGCGCCTCTGGAGGAAGACCTCCAGCAGGTCCATCCCAGTCACACCCTCACGGACAAGCTCAACCACTCGACCGGCCAACACTTTGACTTGGGCCCTTTCCTCCGGCGTCACTTTCAGAGAAGCGGGTTTTTCAGCTCGGTCAAGGGAGAAAGGAGGAAGACCAGTCGACTGTCTTGGGGTCGCCTGGTCCTGACAGTAGAACCAGGTCGCCTGCCAGCCACGGACCGACTCCGTGAATGTAATGGATGGAAAACAGCTCTTCCCCCTCGTCTGGATCGCCAAGCCCCCGCACAACTAGATCACCTGCGTCCTCTCGTCACTCGACTTGGCCTTCTTGACCGATTGAGAACGGCAGATAAAGATGTGCTTGAAAAGTCCCTAATGGGGGCGGCAACCCAAGAAAGCCTCACACATGGAAATGAAAGGGGCAAGGTATACAATGGAGTTGGGAGTAAAGTGGTGGAGCTGCGCTCCGAAGAAGTTCAAGAAGCTCCGGAAAAAAGGATGGGGCGGCAGAGAAAACCCTCGGTCGATGTGGGTGGCTAGGAGCACGCACTCACCATCGCGGGGTTGAGGTTCGATCTCTCTCCCCGGAAGACGCACAGCCTCGTGGGGAATGACTCCCCCCTCGACCATGTCGTCGAGATCCTCTTGCCGGATCACTGACGGCATCCAATCGCCCTGGATCCAGCCCTTGGGCAGAGTGGAGCTTGAGGAGGATCCGCCCCAAGCAGATCTTTTCCCCTTCCCCTGCGCTGCCGCCTTCTTCGCGCGCTCCAGAGCGGAGGCCTTGCCCTTCGTCATCGTCGCCGGCGAAGTCTCGCACGGGCCTGCTGCGCTGGGGCGAGAACGGAGGTGGCGGAAGGACTTGCGAAGGGAGAGAGGAAGAAGAAAGGAGGAGAAGAGAGCGCACTGCTTGGAAACCCCGAGCCGACGATTTATAAGGGGCCGCTCCCGAGTGGCTGACTGGTAGGCCCAAACTATCCAGTCAAATCCCGCAGCGGACGCGCACGTAGTACGTGGTGAAAAAGGCGACGCGGGGATCGAGGAGCTTCCGCTTTATCACTTCCGATTACTGCGGCCGCTCCCGTCTCGCGCGCTTCCCAAAATCCGAAATCCCACGACATCCGCGGGCTGCAGAACAACTTGTCAAAACGGAAGACTCCGCCCGCGCCGATGCTCGGTATGTCACAAATAAAGAAATTCACTCGACAAAAGGCTTGGAATGGATCAAGGCGACTGAAAAAGGTTGGCAACATCATCCGTGACGATTGACCCAAAACGAGGCACTCACGTAGCACAAAGAGCCAGTCGGAGAGTTCTCCAACTCTTTCCCCACTCAAAACCTCGATCCATTCGGGGGCTAATGATGAAGTTACGTACCTAGGGTAGGGGCACGAACCTGTCCAAAGAGACCTACCCAAGGACGCCCCTAGAGGAAGTCACCTTTCAATCGACTTGAAGGTATCCCACTCGACGGATTCAAGACACTCGACCAAGAAGCTATCACTCGACCATGAAGCCAACCACTCGACTGCCAGAAGACCTAAAGTCACTCCACAGGCAAACGGTCGGCTATTGAGTAGTCTTTATGGTCATTGTAGCACTTTATTAGGGGCGTTACCAGTAACGCCCAACCTTAAATGTAACTTAAACCCTGGATTACTGAGGGCAGGAGGGGGCCGGCGAACTCTATATAAGCCACCCCCCTCCTCAATATGAAGGGTTCGCACCCCTGTTATTCACACGCTAGTAATCCAGTCGACCGCCTCCGGGCACCGAGACGTAGGGCTGTTACTTCCTCCGTGAAGGGCCTGAACTCGTACATCTTGGTGTGTTTACAACTTCCCAATAGCTGAGATCTAGCCTCTCCATACATACTCCCCTACATCACTGTCAGAGTTAGAACCACGACACCAGCCACTTTGGTCCTTCGTCCAATCGTTGACGGCTTTCGGCTCACTAAAGTTCTCATGGACGGCGGAAGTGGACTAAACCTGATTTACGAACAAACCCTCAACAAGATGGAAATTGACAAAAGCCGCATTGAGCAAAGCAGCACGACCTTCAGGGGAATCATCCCCAGTCGAGAGGCGCGATGTGCAGGTAAAATCACACTGGATGTGGCATTCGGCACGCCGGAGAATTATAGGTCCGAAGAAATTACATTCCAAGTGGCCCTGTTCAACAGCGGATACCACGCCCTTCTAGGGAGGGACGCATTCACAAGCTTCCAGGCTATACCCCATTACGGGTACATGAAGCTCAAAATGCCCAGGCCCAATGGAATCATCACTCTAGCCAGTGATCTGGACGTCGCACTCCGCGCCAAAAACAAAACTGCCGCACTAGCCTTGGAGGCATTATCAGAAGCCCTCGCGGCCGAAGAGCTAACAACGCTGCGAGCCATAGTGGACAGAGACGACGTGGTACTCGACAAGCGACCCAAGTCCACCTCCTTCAAACCAGCGGACGAGATAGTCAAATTCCAGGTCCACCCAACGGACCCTGCAAAGACAGCTTCCATTGGGACACAGTTGAACCCCACAATAGATGCCACACTGCGAGATTTCCTGCATGAGAATTGGGATATTTTTGCCTAGCACCCTTCTGACATGCCGGGCATCCCACGCAGGCTGGCCGAACACAACCTCAATATACTAAAAGGATAAAAGCTAGTCAAGCAGACTTTTAGGCACTTCTCAGAACCCAAGCGGCAAGCCATGGGAGAAGAGCTAGCCAAACTACTCAAGGCCGGATTCATCAGAGACATCAAACATGCGGATTGGCTAGCAAATCTGGTAATGGTACCAAAGAAGGATAAATCCTGGCACCTATGTGTCGATTTCAAGGACCTCAATAAGGCTTTCCCTAAGGATCCCTTCCCCCTCCCCCGCATTGATCAAATCATCGACGCCACCGCAGGACACGACTCATTGTGTTTCCTCGATGCATACTTTGGATACCATCAGATCAAGATGGCGGAGTCCAACCAAGCAGCAACAGCTTTCGTTACGCCATATGGCCCCTTCTGTTTCAACACCATGCCTTTCAGGCTCAAGAACGCCGGCGCAACCTATCAACGCATATTTAGACTTGCCTAGAAAAACAAATCGGCAAAATAGTAGAGGCCTACGTAGACGACGTTGTCATCAAAATAAGACACGCTGAAACTCTAATAGACGACTTTAGGCTCACGTTCGACAATCTCCAAACATACGACATCAAGCTCAACCCGGAGAAGTGTGTCTCCGGTGTACCCTCCGGGAAGTTGCTCGGCTTCATTATTTCCAACAGAGGAATTGAAGCAAATCCGTCAAAAATCCAAGCTCTGTCACAGTTGGCTATCCCAACAGACCTCAAGCAGATACAGAAACTAACTGGATGTGTGGCTGCCTTAAGCCGCTTTATCTCCCGATTAGGAGAAAATGCATTACCTCTTTATTGCCTTCTCCGATGCACCGAACACTTCGAGTGGACGGATGCGGCCACGGCTGGACTAGAAGAAATAAAGGCACTCTTGGCCACCAACCCAGTCCTGACCGTGCCAAATACTGGCGAACCCATGCTATTATACATAGCCGCAACAAACCAAGTTGTAAGCGTAGTGCTCGTCGTTGAACGAGAAGCAGACGGACACAAGTTCCCGCTCCAAAAGCCGGTATATTACGTGTCCACTGTCCTCACTCCATGCAAATCTCGGTACCCACACTATCAAAAGATAGCGTACACGGTCTTCACGGCATCCCGGAGGCTACGACACTATTTCCAAGAGTGTTCAATTACGGTGGCCTCCGAAGTACCACTCAATGATATAATAAACAACCGCGACGCTACGGGCCGAATTGCTAAATGGGCCATTGAGCTCCTTTCGTTTGACATAACATACAAGCCGCGGCGGGCCATTAAGTCGCAAGTGCTGGCTGACTTTGTCGCCGAATGGACAAAAGCCAAACTCCCTAAAGAGTACGACGCATACTCCAATAGGATCATACACTTTGACGACTCTAAAATGCTGGCCAGATTGGGAGCGGGCGTTATCCTAACATCCACCACGGGAGACACGGTCCAGTATGTACTCCAAATATTATACACAGACTCCAACAACGCAGCCGAACACGAGGCTCTGTTGCATGGTCTTCGGATGGCAGTCTCCATGGGCATTCAACGCCTCGAGGTGCACAGGGACTCGAACCTCGCAATATCTCAAATAAATGGAGACTTTGATGCCAAGGATCAAAAAATGGCAGCTTATTATAATGCCGTCCTCAAAATGTCAGCTCAGTTCGAGGGGCTCGAATTCCACCATGTGGTCAGAGAAAATAACTAGGCGGCGGATATCCTCACCCGCATCGGCGCTAAACGCGACCCTGTCCCACCTAATATATTCGTGGAAAGGCTATTCAAGCCGTCCGTGATATGGGAGGGGGAGTCCAGCAATGTAAGTCCAACTCCGCATAAAACCCCAGATTCCGAACTATCTGACGTGATCGGAGGCTCTGCCACCGAAACAACACCTTCGGCCCACAAAATCATGGCTGTCATCGCCCCGTGGACCGAGCTCTTCTTAGCCTACCTAAATAGGCAAGAGCTCCCTGAGGACCAAAATGAGGCACGTTGTATTGTGCGATGTTCTAAAGCCTACAAAGTCCATGAAGGAGAGCTCTACAAGAAAAGCACTACCGGAGTGCTCCAAAGATGCATCTCCGAAGAGGAAGGGCGGCAACTCTTAGCCGAAATCCACTCCGGACTCGGCGGGCACCACGCTGCAACTCGGACGCTTGTAAGCAAGGCCTTCCGTACATGTTTCTACTGGCCGACAGCCCGGGCAGATGCAGAGGACCTTGTCCAACATTGTGTTGGTTGCCAACTCTTCGCCAATCAGAGCCATATGCCCCCTACTGCTCTCCAAACAATCCCCATAACCTGGCCTTTCGCGGTCTGGGGGCTCGATATGGTCGGACCTCTTAAAGGGGGAAGCCATAAGAAAAAATACTTATTGGTCATGGTGGATAAGTTCACAAAATGGATAGAAGCCAAGCTAGTTAAAACGGCCGAATCTGGACCAGTGATGCCGTGGAATTGTCACGTCAGATGTCCTCGTGAAAGGACTTAGTTGTGGAGCCATCGCAACTAGGAAGCTTGAAGGGGTTAAATCGGGACAAAGGACACGAGAGGGTTTATACTACTTCGGCCCCTTACGGTGAAGGTAAGGCCTACGTCTAGTTGGGTTGGTATTGATGTTTCGATGACCAGGGAGCGAGATACGCTATGCCCGGCTCTCGATGAGTTGTTTCTTGCCCTAAGCCGCCAGCAGGTCGTCCCCTTATATACAGGGGTTGACGCCCTGTGGCTTACAAAGTCCCGGCCGGCTTATAAACAGTGTCTGGCTCGGTGACTAGTTAAATCTACCTTATGATACAAGTCATGCCATTACGGTGGTTTACTACAACGGGCCTTAAGTCGCCTGCGGGCCTTAAGCCCTTTATTGAACCGCCATCTTCATGCTTGGTCTTGGGCTTCTCTCTGGTAATCCTATTTGCGTAACCCGGCCCCTCCTGGGCGGCTTACACAAATAGTTATATCCCCAACATTAGGCCCCAGATTGATTTGAACCTGTTCATGTCAATCTTTAAAATACCTTAAAGAATAAATCTTCAGTCTTCTGACTGTACCAAAGGTTTTCTTTAACCCGCCATGACGTCATCTTCTGGATCCGTGTTAACCCGGCGTGACGTCATCCTTTCTTAAATTCCTTTTCTATTCCACCGTATCCTTCAACGGATCTCTGCTTTATTGACTGTTCCGAAAATTGAGGCATCAGGGCCACTGGATAATAACTCTTATCTCCTCGTTTCCCGCGCCGTTTCAGTTATCCTCTCCTTATAAATAGGCGCGACCTAGGTCTTCCCATTCTCCTCCTTCCATTCGTCTTCTTCCTCTCGCTGCTTCTCTGCCACTCGAACTCCTCCCCCGCCGCCGCAGATCTCCTTGTCTTCACCAACTCAGGCCGCTGCATCAACCTGGTTGGACCAGAAAAAACGCGACACCCTTCCACGGAAACCTTGCATCGGTAAGTCTCCCCTTTCCTGCTCCTTAGATCTACATTAAGGCCTTCAAGTTCTTCGAGTTCTTCGAGTTCTTCGCTGTTCAGTAGCTTTCTTTCATAGATTTCATTATCCTCGCTCTTCTTGATCTTGAAGATGATAAAAACCGATGCGGTAGATGTTTTGCACCTACTTTGAAATGCAAATGAACCCCTTTCTGTCGCATAGAGGCCCCATTCAAGCCCAAGCTTTTAAATAGCGGATAGCGGACTAGTTGCGGATTATGGTCCGTGTAGCGGAATACACATAGCGGGCGATATTGCGGGCGCTATGTCCACATAGCCAATTTTTAAAAAACACTCATACATTTTAGATTGTTGTGTATATTTCTAGGCCATTGACAAAAAATATGACACTTAATTTGAGAAATCATCATTTATATAATAATATAAACTATAATTGAACAATATTTGGTCTCGCAACCATGCAAGCAAGACACATTTACCAAAATAGATTACACAAAAGAACAACAAGACTTATATAGCGGGTGATATTGTGGATAGCAGACGATATAGCGGTCTAACAAGTGATATTGCGCCCGCATCATGACAACACGCTATTTTCTAACGCAACCTTAAACTAATAGCGGCAGGGAGGCGCTACCGCCATTGTGGCCGCAATAGCGGAGGTAGCGGACGCTATTTAAAAGCTTGTTCGAGCCCTTGAGCTTTATCCGCTCCAGTCTTAGGTCTAGAAAATTTCCTTTTCAGAACAGCCGTTTGATCCAAAATAACAGTGGTAGATTATGAAACCAGTTTGTATCACCCGGAAAATTACTTATGTCGAATACCCATAAACACAACTGTCCATATAGCCGGCTTAAATAAGTGATACTGAGCTGTAAACCTTGCTTGCTTCTCATGACCTTAGGAAATTTGAACTGCTTTTGATACTTGTGGCGGCTTAAACACTGTTGCATAGTTATCCTTATATCATTAGGCCCCTTCTTAAGCCGCCACCTTAAATAATTTAGATATTTCTCCCGGGTTAAAATTGAACCGGAACTTCTTATTTTGCCGTAGGCCAACTGTTGTCATGGCCCCTAAAGCAGCCAAAGCCCCTGTGACTTGCAATTGGGTCCCATCCATAGTCACTAAGAGTAAGCTGGCTGAGTTTGTGAAGTCTGGCCATCTGCCAAAAAAGGAGGTCATGTCTTATCGTGCCCCTGACCCGTCTGAAGAGAGGCCTCAACCCAAAGCAGGGGAGGTGATAGTGTTCACGGATCACATGAACCGGGGATTTGCCCCTCCCGGCTCAAAATTCTCCAGGGAAGTTTTGAATTTCTTTGATCTTAGACCCCTAAGACATTGGACCCAGTTTCGTGTCAAATCTTTGCAATTTCCAAGTCTTCTGCGAGGTGTACCTGGGAGAGGAGCCAAGTCTGCTTTTGTTCAG
Organism: Triticum dicoccoides; assembly: GCF_002162155.2. Classification (NCBI taxonomy): domain Eukaryota; kingdom Viridiplantae; phylum Streptophyta; class Magnoliopsida; order Poales; family Poaceae; genus Triticum; species Triticum dicoccoides. The sequence continues at coordinate 745,748,131 of NC_041392.1, read as the reverse complement.
AGAACTTTTTTACTTGAACCGGCAGAATGAACGTGCCAATGGGCCTAGTCTTGAACTTGGCGGCATCTCAATCCAGCGGCGGAGAGATTATCTCTTTCCTTATGCTGAGCTGCCGAGTCACCCAAAACATTGGAACCAGACGTGGTTCTACTGTCAAGATACTTCACCGGCTGATGAGAGGCCTCTGCCAGGCTTTCATGCCCTGCGCCTTGAATCCAACCATCAGCTGGCGGATAAGTTGACCGCTGTTGAGCGCCTGCCTCTCAATCCCACCATCAAGAAGATAAAAGCTCTTTTAGGAAACGGGTTAAACGGCATCGATCTGGTCCGAGTCTGGGTCACCTGGCGAATACTACCATTAAGCCGTCGCTCTGGCTTAATGTGTACTTACACAGGCGAGAAGGATGATCCAATGCGTCATAGTCCTGACGACTTACCAGATGATGTGGTAGATGCTACAACCCAGTCACTGCTGAAGGAGGGCACTGTAACTAGCAATGCCTTCGGCTTACTTCCCTTATGCAAGAAGAACCCGGCCCCTGCAGTAAGTTATCAATCTTAATAAATACTTTCTAACATGTTATACCTTATTTGTACTTATAATTCCTTGTCTTTTTCCACAGGCCGGTGATAATTTCTGGAAGGTCAAGTATGACCACGAGGCTGCCAAACAAGCCAGGGTAGCCAAGAAAAACGAAAGGAAAGCCGCCAAGACGGGAACCTCAAAGAAGAAGAAACCCAGCACCTCCGATATGCTTAAATTGGATGACTCTTCTTCAGATGATGAAGAGATAATCCTTTGATTTTCTTAACTCCTTTGTCGTTATTTTACTGACATTCTATCCTTTCAGGAGGATACAGGGAACAGTCAAGCAATTAACAAAGAGGTAACTATAATATCCTCCGACTCAGAGCCTTCGCAAAAGCAAAAAATCCGAAGGGTGACCCGGAAAGTAAGATTTTCACATCCTCTAGCTTACCAAGATCCTCAATTTCTTTTGAAGCAACAACAGCTTGAAAACCGGAGGCAGACTCGGGCCAATCAAGATGCAGAACTCTCCTCCGGCTTACTCTATGTAACTAGGAAGCGTCGAACCGAGGTTATCTCCGACTTACGTTCTGTTTTACCTTTGGCGGGTTTGATTCGCCAACCTCTCAATTCATCTGACTCCAATTATCAGGATACCTCTCCTTCCTCTGACGAGTCTATGCAATCAAACATGCCGGCTTTCAACACGGCTCCCGGGTAATGTAACCTTTCTTACTTTAAGTTTTTCCATACTTATACTTTAATACTCATCCTTCTACCTTTATTGACAGCCTGCAAGTGAAGCCCAGCAAGAGGGCAAGGAAGAATAAGCCGTCCCAAGACCCGGTGGTCACTGAACCGGCGCTTGACTCATCCGCTCCTGACAGCTCCACCCATCAGCCACCGCCTGAACCGGCTTCTGATATTCCGGTGCCAACCTCTGACCCGCCTGCAGAAGATGTTATCCACAACTCTGATAACCCGGAAATTCCTAGACCGGTCAAGACGACTGACCCGGAAGTTGAATTTCTGAAGTCAATATGTTGAACCGGGCCGGCCTACTATTCTTGCCCAATGCACTGCCAAGGAAGAATTTGCCCAACGTCGAAAAGCCAAATAGGACATCACTGACTATACTCACTTAAGCATTGGTGATATAGTCTCGGGCTATCTGAACCAAGTGCATAATAGTCGTGACCTGGAAATTGACATGGTGAAACAAATACAACACAAATCTGAGGTATAACTTATGCTTTTTTTTTTCTGAATCTTACCTACTGTACGAGCCCCCAAGTCTATTGCTTATGAATGAATATGCCGTAGACTTAGAAATCTACTTACTGTTAGTTTATCCGGTTTAAAGAAAATATATTTAACCCGGTTGTAGCATGATAATTTTAATTTGCAATACACATTAGCCCCCAAGTGTCAAGTATCTTTACTTGTAAAGTGCTTGAGACTTTGATATGTATGACAGGGTAGGTAAAAAATTCTTTAAGCATACATTAGCCCCCAAGTGCCAAATATCTTGACTTGTAAAATGTTTGGGACTTGAATGTTACCTTACCATGATTCTTACCATAACCTGGTATCAACACAGGCCACCATAAGTCAATTTGAGTCGGAGCTTGCTGACCTGAAGAGCCAGCTGAAAACTCAAGAGCTTGAAACTCAGAAAGCCAACTCCAAGTTTGAATTCAGCGTCTCTGAACAAGAGAAGTTGAAGCAAATTTTTGAGTCAGAGAAGAAAATATGGGCTGATGAGAAGACTTCACTGGTGACTCGGGCCGAGGCGGCAGAAGCATCTCTTGTAGAAGCAACAACCGAGCTGTCCGATTTAAAACGACAGATATCCCAAATGGTCTCAGCCATCTTTGGTAAGTTATTGTGCAAAACCTCAAGCATTGTAATCCTCCAATGAATATTGTAATAGTTACCTCCGGCTCATTATTATGCATGTGAACATACAGGCCCCAGGAGTACCAACCTCAAGCAAAACATGCTGATCAAGCTTAAGGCGGTTTACACCTTAGTGGAACAACTGTACTCCGGGTCACAATGTGCCTTGGCCGTTGTGGCTGTGTCAAATACCACTCCCCACCTCCTACAAGATGTGCTGAAGCATCTCGCAGTGCTGCCTCAACGAATTCAAGATTTAAGACGGGCATCTTCAAGAGCCGGAGCCGTGGCCACATTAAGCCGGGCAAAGGCATGGGTGCCAGAACTTGACTTGGCTGACCTCTCTCTTGGATATCCAAGCCTGAAGGAGGACGGTACTGCATTTAACGATCAAGATTTCACCGCCTGTGTCAAAGTCATACGTCCCCTGGCGACCCTTATTGGGAATGATACAGATCTTACTAAGTATTCGCCGGGCTATGATAGCGAGAACCGGAGAATTCCAAACATTCCATATGACCAAGTCAGCCTGATCCCTCCAATGCGCAAGCATACCTTTGCCCCTGAAGTGGACCCGGCCGGTTTAATAGATGATGAAGCTGAGTTCGAAGCCTTGAGTGGCATTGACTGGGCCTTGTCCACCTTCCAGGACAAAGCAACCGACGGAGAGGCGGAGAAGGATAACCCGGAGTCTTCAAGCCCGCCGAAGGAATGAACCGCCAAGCGTTTTATAACTTTGCCAAAACAATGCTTCACTTATTCAGACTCGGGGAGTCTTGTAATAGGATAGAAAAAACCTCTTAATGTTTGTCATGCCCTCCCGCATGTTTATGGTCCTTATTACTTTCGTAAGCCGCCATCACTATATTTCTCTGGCTTACGTTAACTGTGTATTTCCTTGATGTTTAACTTGCTTTGCCTTATCCTGCACATAAACAGGCAAAATTTTCTTAGCGGGTTATCGCGCCAGGGGTTTATTTAGAGTATTGATAACCCGGAACATGGCCCAAAGACATCATATACAGGCCGGTTTATGATTATTCAGTAAATATACACAATAGCATACCCGCGATCCCTTTGATAATCTTCCCAACTCATATGAGGCTTTACCTGGCACTTAAGAACCTGGGGTAGTCAATATTAAACCGGAAGAATCAAGAACCATCTCATAATGCTTGCAAGAAGGTTTCAAGATATTCAAAGTAATTATATTTATAACGGATAATAAACAATGTTCACAGGCTCCTGATTCGAATACAATCAGAAAACCGTCCCAAAGGGGTTAAGCTAAGATTCGGATACGATCATATAGCCCCCAGTGGCTTTGGCGATGCCGATCAAATGGGTATCGACAGCTATGTTCTCTTTGGTTCAAATACGACCTATGTTTGAACAGGAAGCCCCCAAGTGAACATAAGAGTTGTTTAATGACGCTGATTCGAATATGATCCACGTCAGACCCTAAGGGGTTAAGCTATGATTCAAATATGATCAAGAAGCCCCCAAGTGGGTTTGGCAGTATGCTGATCAAGTGGGTATCGACAGCTTGTTCTCTTTGGTTCGAATATGACCTATGTTTGAACAGGAAGCCCCCAAGTGACCATGGCTAGATTCAGATATGATCATAAGCCAGTCCAAAGGGAAAGTCGGATTCAGATGTGATCCGCTCCCTGTTGGTTGTCTCCACTACCTGATAAAGAAGACACATAGCTTTTTGAGGGTAAAAAGGATGGAGGTCCTGCTTTATTTCTTTATATAATATATACATTGTCAAAAAATATATACATCTTGAAAGCCGGTGGCTTAAGTATAATAAGGCCAGAGATGAGCAATATTCCACGGCCGGCGGGTCTCCTCCTCTGACTTACGTGAGTATTTGTGCTCTCGAACATCGATGAGGTAGTATGACCCATTGTGCAGATTCTTGCTGACCACAAAGGGCCCTTCCCAAGGCGGGGATAGCTTGTGAATATTAGACTGATCCTGGATGAGCCGGAGCACCAAGTCACCTTCCTGAAAGGTTCTGCTCCTAACCAGGCGGCCGTGATAGCGGCGCAGGTCTTGTTGATATATCGCCGAACGGGCTATTGCCAAGTCTCGCTCCTCATCTAATAAGTCAAGTGCATTTTGACGAGCTTCTTCGTTGTCAGCCTCAACGTAAGCTGCCACGCGGGGTGAATTGTGCCGGATGTCACTTGGCAGGACCGCCTCTGCACCACACACCATAAAGAAAGGCGTGTAGACTGTAGATCTGTTAGGCGTAGTGTTGATGCTCCATAACACAGAAGGTAACTCCTCCACCCAACAACCCGGAGTCCGCTGTAAGGGGACTAAGAGCCGGGGCTTGATACCTTTCAGGATCTCTTGATTAGCTCTTTTTGCTTGACCATTGGATTGAGGATGAGCAACGGCCGAAACATCAAGCCGGATATGTTCTCGTTGACAGAACTCTTCCATGGCACCCTTGGAGAGATTAGTGCCATTATCAGTTATGATGCTATGTGGGAAACCAAAGCGAAAGATCACCTTTTTCATGAATTGAACCGCCGTGGCTGCATCACACTTGCTGACCGGCTCTGCCTCAACCCACTTTGTAAACTTATCCACTACCAGCAAGACATGTGTCTTTTTATCCTTAGACCTCTTGAAAGGCCCAACCATGTCAAGCCCCCAGACTGCAAATGGCCAAGTGATTGGGATCATCCTCAATTCTTGAGCCGGCACATGAGCTCGTCGTGAGAACTTTTGACAACCGTCACATTTGCTGACCAGATCTTCCGCATCAGCATGAGCCGTCAGCCAGTAGAAACCATGACGGAAAGCTTTGGCTACCAGAGATTTTGACCTGGCATGATGGCCACAATCCCCTTCATGGATCTCACGGAGTATTTCTTGGCCTTCCATAGGGGACACATAGCGTTGAAACGCCCCAGTGACACTTAGGTGATGTAACTTGCCGTTAACAATCGTCATAGATTTGGAGCGCCTGACGATTTGTCTTCCCAAGGTCTCATCCTCAAGTAACTCACCCCGGGTCATATAAGCCAAATAGGGCGCTGTCCAATCCGAGATAACGTGAAGAGCCGCCACCAGCTGTGCCTCCGGGTCTGGCACCGCTAGCTCTTCCTCGGTAGGCACCTTGACAGAAGGGTTATGCAAAATATCGAGAAAGGTGTTAGGCGGTACCGGCTTACGTTGGGATCCCAGCCAGCTTAAAGCATCAGCCGCCTCATTCTTCCTTCGATCAATGTGTTCCACTTGATAACCCTCGAAGTGACCAGCCACAGCATCTACTTCACGACGATAAGCCGCCATAAGGGGATCCTTGGAATCCCACTTGCCTGACACCTGTTGAGCCACGAGATCTGAGTCGCCCAAGCACATTACCCGGCTTAAATTCATCTCCTTGGCCATCCGGAGACCATGGAGTAAGGCCTCGCATTCAGCTGCATTGTTAGTACATGGAAACATAAGCCGGAGTACATAACCAAATTTGTCACCTCGAGGGGAAGTTAAAATGACTCCAGCCCCTGAGCCTTCTAGCTGCCTGGACCCGTCAAAATGAATAGTCCAATATGTGTTATCTGGCTTCTCCTCAGGGGCCTGTAACTCTGTCCAATCATTGATAAAGTCCACCAAAGCCTGAGACTTAATAGCAGTACGTGGCATATACTTCAAATCATGAGGCCCAAGCCCGATGGCCCACTTGGCGACTCGTCCTGTGGCCTCCCTATTCTGAATGATGTCTCCCAAAGGGGCAGAACTTACCACAGTTATAGGGTGACTTGGAAAGTACTGCTTCAAATTCCGTTTGGCCATAAACACTCCGTAAACAAGTTTCTGTCAATGTGGATACCTTTGTTTAGATTCAATGAGCACCTCACTGATGTAGTAAACCGGTCGTTGAACCGAATGCTCCTTGCCTGCTTCCTTACGCTCCACCACGACGGCAACACTGACGGCTCGCAAATTGGCAGCCACGTATAACAGCAACGACTCTTTATCAATTGGAGCCGCAAGAACCGGCGGTTCAGACAACTTTCTCTTCAAGCCTTCAAAGGCAGCATCAGTAGCATCACTCAAGATAAAAGTGTCTGTTTTCTTCATCATCTGATATAGTGGTAGGGCCTTCTCACCTAACCGGCTTATAAACCGGCTTAAAGCGGCAACACGACCCGCCAATCGCTGAACATCATTGATGCACGCCGGTTTAGCCAGAGAGGTAATTGCCTTCATCTTCTCCGGATTAGCTTCAATGCCTCTGTTTGATACCAGAAAACCCAAAAGCTTGCCTGCAGGTACACCAAATACACACTTGGCCGGGTTAAGCATCATTTTATAAACCCGGAGATTATCAAAGGTCTCCTTTAAATCATATATTAAGGTTTCCTTTTCTCTGGACTTCACCACAATGTCATCTACATAAGTATGAACATTACGCCCGATTTGATCGTGTAGACAGTTCTGCACACATCTCTGATAAGTCGCCTGAGCACTCTTGAGTCCAAACGGCATAGATACATAACAGAAGGCCCCAAATGGAGTGATGAAAGCCGTCTTCTCCTGGTCCTTAACTGCCATTTTGATCTGATGATAACCAGAGTAAGGATCCAAAAAGCTCAAATGTTCACCACCCGCCGTAGCATCAATGATTTGATCAATACAGGGGAGAGAAAAGGGATCAGCCAGACAAGCCTTGTTTAAGTCCGTGTAGTCCACACACATCCGCCAGGTGCCGTTCTTCTTGAGGACAAGCACTGGGTTAGCCAACCACTCCGGGTGAAAAACTTCAATGATAAACCCGGCCGCTAAGAGCCGGGTGACTTCCTCTCCAATAGCTTTCCGTCTCTCTTCGTTAAAACGCCGAAGAAACTGCCTGACCGGCTTATACTTCAGATCAATATTGAGAGTGTGCTCAGCGAGTTCCCTCGGTACACCCGGCATGTCAGAAGGTTTCCATGCAAAGATGTCCCGGTTCTCATGGATGAACTCGATGAGCGCGCTTTCCTATTTGGGATCCAAATTGCTGCTGATGCTAAACTGCTTAGAAGGGTCACCTGGGGTAAAGTCACAAGCTTTGTCTCGGCAGCCGATTTAAACTTCAACGCCGGGTCGTGCTCTGTAGTTGGTTTCTTCAGGGAGGTCATATCCGCTGGGTCAACATTATCTTGATAAAATTTGAGCTCTTCCGCCGCACAGGCCGACTCAGCATAAGCCGCGTCGCCTCCTTCACACTCCAATGCCACCTTTCGACTTCCATGCATAGTGATGGTGCCCTTGTGACCCGGCATCTTGAGTTGTAAATAAACATAACACGGCCGGGCCATGAACTTAGCATAAGCTGGCCGCCCGAACAGAGCATGATATGGGCTCCTGATTTTGACCACCTCAAACATTAACTTCTCAGCTCTGGAGTCATATTCGTCTCCGAAAGCCACCTCCAGCTCAATCTTGCCAACTGGGTAAGCCGACTTACCAGGGACCACTCCATGGAAAACAGTGTTGGACGTCCTTAGATTTTTATCAGTTAACCCCGTGCGTCGAAAGGTCTCATAATAGAGGATATTGATGCTACTACCCCCGTCCATGAGTACCTTAGTGAATTTATATACACCAACCTGAGGTGCTACCACCAAGGCCAACTGACCCGGATTATCGACCCGTGGAGGGTGATCTTCACTGCTCCACACAATGGGCTGTTCTGACCACCTCAAGTAACGGGGCACTGCCGGCTCGACAGAATTCACGGCCCTCTTATGAACCTTCTGGTCACGTTTGCATAAGCTAGTGGTAAACACGTGGTACTGCCCACCATTCAACTGCTTCGGGTTGCTTTGATAACCCGACTGCTGCTGCTGCTGCTCTCCTTGACTAGACTATTGTTGATTATAGCCTCCTTGACGTCCCTGAAAGCCGGAACCTGAGCCGCCTCCCGGGCCATGAAAACCGCCAGCCCCTGAACCGCCACCAGACCCATTATGACCATCATAGGTGTTGGAATTCTTAAGCGCCTTCATGATCGCACAATCTTTCCACAGGTGGGTGGCGGGCCGCTCCCTGGTGCCGTGTCTTGGGCAGGGCTCATTGAGTAGCTGTTCAAGAGATGGGCCTGACCCGCCAGATCGAGGCGGTTTACCCTTAAGTCTCTGATTGTTACCTTGCGCATTAGCATTGGCCACAAACTCCGGGTTACCGTCCGCCTTATGCTTATTTCCTCCTTGATTCATCAGTTTATGCTGCTGACCCTTTCCATTGCCTTTCTTCTTTCCCTTCCCGGTCTTCTCCTCATCAGACGCAGGATCCTTGGTACTATCAGAATCGGCATATTTGACTAAAGCCGCCATCAGATTACCCATATCATTGCAATCACGCTTAAGGCGCCCCAGTTTCTGCCTTAGTGGCTCAAAACGACAATTCTTCTCCAACATGAGGACTGCAGAGCCGGCATCCATCTTGTCAGATGAATGTATTATCTCCTTGACCCGGCATACTCAATGAGTCGTAGATTCACCTTGCTCCTATTTACAATTTGTCAAGTCCACAATTGACATAGACTGCTTACAGGTGTCTTTGAAATTCTGGATGAAACGGGCTTTCAGTTCTGCCCATGAACCAATGGAATTGGGCGGCAAACCCTTCAGCCAAGACCGGGCTGTTCCATCTAACATCATGGTGAAGTACTTAGCCATCGCCGCATCACTGACTTCTAATAACTCCATAGCCATCTCGTAACTTTCGATCTAAGCTCCGGGCTGTAAGTCGGCCGTGTAATTTGGCACCTTTCGAGGTCCCTTGAAGTCCTTGGGCAACCGCACATTATGCAAAGCCGGTACCAGGCAAGGAACACCACCGGTTCTAGTGGCTACTCCCGCCTCAACGGAAGTCGTTGGATACTCTGGAAAATCTTGATGTGCCGTCTGTTGAGCCGCTAGCTGAGCCGCCCGCTCGTTCTCCTGACGTATTCGATCTTGCACCGGATTATAGCCACCAGGCTGGTTACGGCATTGGGCGTTGCCGGACAAAGCTTCCGACTCCATGTGCCTGCTGTAACTCGGGCTCCGGTTCTGGCGAGGCGGTGCTAACCAAGGTGGGGGAGTTGAATGAATTCTGTCCCGGCTGTAAGAATAGGTCTCTTGCTGAGCTAAGGCCGTTTGGAGAAGTTCTCTGACCCTTCGGGTCTCCACTGCCGCCGGGTCATCACCGTCCATAGGAAGAGCCGTCAAACATGTTGAGGCTGCGATTAAGTTCTCCATGGGGTTGGAAAAGTGACCCGGTGGAATCGGCACATAATGCGGCGGTGCCATGCCCATGTGAGGTGGTGCCATCTGTCGAGGCTGAGCCGGCCCTCCTGTTCCGGCTGGCAGAAGCTGATTGGCCTCTGGCGGGTTACTTGGGCCGGCTCCGGGTGTAGCAAAAAGAATTCGAGGGTCGTAATTCGGAGGTAAACGGGACTGGGTTTTCTGATGTCTCCTCCTCATCACCTCATTGGATGCGTTTAAGCTCATTGTGAGCTGGTAAGCTTCCGACTGCAGCCGTTGTGCCCGAGCATCTAGAGTCGCCCGCTCTGTGGCCAATCTAGTGTCCTTAGCTGCCAAGGCCTCCTTGGCCTGAGCTATTTCCTCACGCACCCATGCCACCTTCGTGTCATGCTCATCCTTATCTATGGGAATAACCGTCGCGGTTAAGAGGGTCGTAAGCTTGTCCATGAGGTCTATCAGCACCTGAGCCGGTGGGCGCACGGGGCCGCCTTCCCCAGATGCTCCTAACCCGGACGTTACTGCCGCAACAGCTGCAGAGTTTCAGCCGAGCTGAGTCCCAGCCATAAAGACTCCTGCCCATCTCGGTGGCTCAAAGGGGTCCGGAATATTGATGCCATCGGAACAGCCCACGAGCACGCCGTCTTGCACTTGGTACAACGAATCTGTTGAACCGGCGGACGAATCACCGTATGAGAGGACGGCCGTCTCACCCCTATCTTCAGATCCTTCAGAAAGTTCCTCTCTGTGGATGCAGCCCACGAAAGCACGCTTCATAACAGGTTGAGTCCAGGTCTTTCTCGCATGCTGAGCCGTCTCGACAAGGACGGTGCAGTTGTCCGGCTCAGGGCCCGGCTCACCAATCCGGCCGATGAAGATGTGGATTCCGCCGAAGGGGACCCGGTATCCGTACTCAATTGAGTCGGCATCGGGACCCCAGCCTTCGTCGTCGATGTAGATCTTGCCGTGACGACTCTTGGTCATCCGGCCCACTACGTATCCCTTGAGCCCTTTGAAGTTTCCCTTCAAGAACTCAAATCCACCGTGCGCTGGCCCCACGGTGGGCGCCAACTGTTATGGAATTGTCACGTCAGATGTCCTTGTGAAAGGACTTAGTTGTGGAGCCATCGCAACTAGGAAGCTTGAAGGGGTTAAATTGGGACAAAGGACACGAGAGGGTTTATACTAGTTCGGCCCCTTACGGTGAAGGTAAGGCCTACGTCTAGTTGGGTTGGTATTGATGTTTCGATGACCAGGGAGCGAGATACGCTATGCCCGGCTCTCGATGAGTTGTTTCTTGCCCTAAGCCGCCAGCAGGTCGTCCCCTTATATACACGGGTTGACGCCCTGTGGCTTACAAAGTCCCAGCCGGCTTATAAATAGTGTCCGGCTCGGTGACTAGTTAAATCTACCTTATGATACAAGTCATGCCATTACGGCGGTTTACTACAACGGGCCTTAAGTCGCCTGCGGGCCTTAAGCCCTTTATTGAACCGCCATCTTCATGCTTGGTCTTGGGCTTCTCTCTGGTAATCCTCTTTGCGTAACCCGGCCCCTCCTGGGCGGCTTACACAAATAGTTATATCCCCAACAAGTGATATACTTCATATCAGGGGTCGTACACTGTTATGGTGTCCCCCACAACATCATCACCGAAATGGCTCAAATTTCACAACTGATGAGGTGAAAACTTGGTGCGGTAAAATGGGCATCAAGCTCGATTACGCCTCTGTCTATCACCCCCAAACAAATGGTCAAGTCGAACGTGCAAATGGTCTCATCATGAGCGGCATCAAACCCAGACTAGTGCGATCCCTGAAGGAATCATACACTCATTGGGTCGAGGAACTCGACTCCGTACTCTGGGGGCTGCGGACCACGCCAAATCGGACCACCAGATACGCACCATTTTTTATGGTGTACGGCGCAGAAGCAGTGCTACCCTACGACATAATCCATGACTCACCTCGCGTGCACATGTACGAAGAGAAGGAAGATGAACTAGATCGGCAGGACAACTTAGACGCTCTGGAGGAGGAGCGTGACGTCGCAAAAGCCCGTCCGCATTCTATCAGCAACAGGCTCGAAGATATCAAAGCCAAGAAGTACGGGCCAAAACTTATAACATTGGCGAGCTAGTTCTACGCCTCCTGGAGAAAAAGAAGGACAAGCTCAAACCCACTTGGGAGGGTCCCTTCATCATTGATAAAGTTCTCACCGCAGGAGCGTACCGTTTGTGCAATGCATCTGATAACACACTCGAGCCGAACCCATGGAACGCGGCCAGACTTCAAAGATTCTACGCCTAGTGCCGAACTTAGTGTTCTTCTCCTTACCTCCGCTTCTTTAAATTATGTTCTCTTTATTCCTTTCTCGACCTATTTTTATTTACCACATACAACCTTAAAAACTGTACGGATGCTTTGATCGCTCCGGCCTCACTATACGTGCACTCCATACCTGGGGGCTTCCTATATGGAAGCTACATATAACTACTTTAATGGCTTCCTGCCAGCCACATATGCGTTTTCTTTCCATATGTGCCTTTTCTTCACCATTATATGCATTGATATGACTTAAGTTTTGGCCATGCTGAGTTGCCTGGCTCTTGTGTTTATGCCCTACGTTCCCGTTAATTCGGCTAGGGCATAAGGGGAGCACCTCTGCGATTGTTACTGCCGGTTGAGCCGGATGTGTACCTCAGACTGGGTGAAGCCAAAAGCTATCATTCTTAAGGGAATATTCGGTCGGTGAACAAAAGATGTCTTTGTTCATTACAATGTAAATCCCCAGATGTTTTGTTTCCTGCGCTTCTGTTCGCAGTTCGGACATGCACATCGATGCATGCACACCAAGTGAAAGGAACCCCTAACGGAACTATTCTCGCTGGAAGATGTTTCTTACTATCCATGTAATATAACATAACTAGCTGGGTACTTGTCTGTTCACGCACTTATGACCCATACGCCTGGTTTCCATGCATACCCTGGTTTTTCATAACTGTGCGGGTATTCGGATACACTCCGGACTGTCGAGTCTGGGGGCTGAAGTGAAAAGGTCCGCCATGACAAATGATTTTCAATCCGGCTGAAGGAAATATGCCCTAGAGGCAATAATAAAGTTATTATTTATTTCCTTATATCATGATAAAAGTTTATTATTCATGCTAGAATTGTATTAATCGGAAACATAATACATGTGTGAATACATAGACAAACAGAGTGTCACTAGTATGCCTCTACTTGACTAGCTCGTTAATCAAAGATGGTTATGTTTCCTAACCATGGACAAAAGAGTTGTTATTTGATTAACGAGATCACATCATTAGTTGAATGATCTGATTGACATGACCCATTCCATTAGCTTAGCACCTGATCGTTTAGCATGTTGCTATTGCTTTCTTCATGACTTATACATGTTCCTATAACTATGAGATTATGCAACTCCCGTTTGCCGGAGGAACACTTTGGGTGCTACCAAATGTCACAACGTAACTGGGTGATTATAAAGGAGCATTACATGTGTCTCCAAAGGTAGATGTTGGGTTGGCGTACTTCGAGATTAGGATTTGTCACTCCGATTGTCGGAGAGGTATCTCTGGGCCCTCTCGGTAATGCACATCACATAAGCCTTGCAAGCATTGTAACTAATATGTTAGTTGCGAGATGATGTATTACAGAACGAGTAAAGAGACTTGCCGGTAACGAGATTGAACTAGGTATTGGATACCGACGATCGAATCTCGGGCAAGTAACATACCGATGACAAAGGGAACAATGTATGTTGTTATGCGGTCTGACCGATAAAGATCTTCGTAGAATATGTAGGAGCCAATATGGGCATCCAGGTCCCGCTATTGGTTATTGACCGGAGACGTGTCTCGGTCATGTCTACATTGTTCTCGAACCCGTAGGGTCCGCACGCTTATGGTTACGATGACAGTTATATTATGAGTTTACATGTTTTGATGTACCGAAGGAGTTCGGAGTCCCGGATGAGATCGGGGACATGACGAGGAGTCTCGAAATGGTCGAGACGTAAAGATTCATATATTGGATGATATGGTTAGGCCAAGGGGTCAAGCCCATGAGGCTTTAGGTCGGTGCAAAAGGAGTTTTGCGGAGGCCAGGGGGCCAAACGCCGGAGACCCTGGCGTCTGGCCCTGGGCCAGACGCCGAGGCCCATGGCATCTGGGCCAGACGCCAAGGATTGTGGCGTTTGGTCCTGGATTCCGAGTGGGACTCTTGCCTTTCGGGCAAAACCGACTTTGAGGAGGCTTTTGCTCCAAGTTTCGACCCCGGGGCTCAACATATAAATAGAGGGGTAGGGCTAGCACCAAAGACACAACAAGTTGATCCACGTGATCTATTCCTTAACTGTGTGCGGTGCCCCCAGCCACCATAATCCTCGATAATACTGTAGCGGAGTTTAGGCGAAGCCCTGCTGCTGTAGTACATCAAGATCGTCACCACGCCGTCGTGCTGATGGAACTCTTCCCCGACACTTTGCTGGATCGGAGTCCGGGGATCGTCACCGAGCTGAACGTGTGCTCGAACTCGGAGGTGCCGTAGTTTCGGTGCTTGATCAGTCGGATCGGAAAGACGTACGACTACTTCCTCTACGTTGCGTCAACGCTTCCGCAGTCGGTCTGCGTGGGTACGTAGACAACACTCTCCCCTCTTGTTGCTATGCATCACATGATCTTGCATGTGCGTAGGTAATTTTTTGAAATTACTACGAAATCCAACAGTGGCATCCGAGCCTAGGTTATTTATGTTGATGTTATATGCACGAGTAGAACACAAGTGAGTTGTGGGCGATATAAGTCATACTGCCTACCAGCATGTCATACTTTGGTTCAGCGGCATTGTTGGACGAGACGACCCGGACCAACATTAAGTGTACGCTTACGCGAGACCGGTTCCCCCGACGTGCTTTGCACATAGGTGGCTTGCGGGCGACTGTCTCTCCAACTTTAGTTGAACCAAGTATGGCTACGCCCGGTCCTTGCGAAGGTTAAAACGGAGTCTATTTGACAAACTATCGTTGTGGTTTTGATGCGTAGGTGAGATTGGTTCTTGCTTAAGCCCGTAGCAGCCACGTAAAACTTGCAACAACAAAGTAGAGGACGTCTAACTTGTTTTTGCAGGGCATGTTGTGATGTGATATGGTCAAGGCATGATGCTGAATTTTATTGTATGAGATGATCATATTTTGTAACCGAGTTATCGGCAACTGGCAGGAGCCATATGGTTGTCGCTTTATTGTATGCAATGCAATCGCGATGTAATGCTTTACTTTATTACTAAACGGTAGTGATAGTCGTGGAAGCATAAGATTGGCGAGACGACAACGATGCTACGATGGAGATCAAGGTGTCGCGCCGGTGACGATGGTGATCATAACGGTGCTTCGGAGATGGAGATCACAAGCACAAGATGATGATGGCCATATCATATCACTTATATTGATTGCATGTGATGTTTATCCTTTTATGCATCTTATCTTGCTTTGATTGACGGTAGCATTATAAGATGATCTCTCACTAAATTATCAAGAAGTGTTCTCCCTGAGTATGCACCGTTGCCAAAGTTCATCGTGCCCAGACACCACGTGATGATCGGGTGTGATAAGCTCTACGTCCATCTACAACGGGTGCAAGCCAGTTTTTGCACACGCAGAATACTCAGGTTAAACTTGACGAGCCTAGCATATGCAGATATGGCCTCGGAACACGGAGACCGAAAGGTCGAGCGTGAATCATATAGTAGATATGATCAACATAACGATGTTCACCATTGAAAACTACTCCATCTCACGTGATGATCGGTTATGGTTTAGTTGATTTGGATCACGTAATCACTTAGAGGATTAGAGGGATGTCTATCTAAGTGGGAGTTCTTAAGTAATATGATTAATTGAACTTAAAATTATCATGAACTTAGTACCTGATAGTATCTTGCTTGTTTATGTTGATTGTAGATAGATGGCTCGTGTTGTTGTTCCGTTGAATTTTAATGCGTTCCTTGAGAAAGCAAAGTTGAAAGATGATGGTAGCAATTACACGGACTGGGTCCGTAACTTGAGGATTATCCTCATTGCTGCACAGAAGAATTACGTCCTGGAAGCACCGCTGGGTGCCAGGCCTGCTGCTGGAGCAACGCCAGATGTTATGAACGTCTGGCAGAGCAAAGCTGATGACTACTCGATAGTTCAGTGTGCCATGCTTTACGGCTTAGAATCGGGACTTCAACGACGTTTTGAACGTCATGGAGCATATGAGATGTTCCAGGAGTTGAAGTTAATATTTCAAGCAAATGCCCGGATTGAGAGATATGAAGTCTCCAATAAGTTCTATAGCTGCAAGATGGAAGAGAACAGTTCTGTCAGTGAGCATATACTCAAAATGTCTGGGTATAATAATCACTTGATTCAATTGGGAGTTAATCTTCCAGATGATTGCGTCATTGACAGAATTCTCCAATCACTGCCACAGGAGTCTCGAAATGGTCGAGACGTAAAGATTGATATATTGGAAGCCTATGTTTGGAAATCGGAAGTGTTCCGGGTGAAATCGGGATTTTACCGGGTTACCGGGAGGTTACCGGAACCCCCCGGGAGCCATATGGGCCATCATGGGCCTTAGTGGAAAGGAGAAAGGGGCAGCCCAAGGTGGCTGCGCCTCTTTCCCCTCCCCTAGTCCTATTAGGACTAGGAGAAGGTGGCCGGCCCCCCTCTCTCCCTTCCCCTCCGAGGAATCCTAGTTGGACTAGGATTGGGGGGAGGAATCCTACTCCCAGAGGGAGTAGGACTCTCCTGCGCCTCCCTCTTTGGCCGGCCAGCCTCCCCTCCTCTCCTCCTTTATATACGGAGGCAGGGGCACCTCTAAACACACAAGTTGACACAAGTTGATCCACGTGATCGATTCCTTAGCCATGTGCGGTGCCCCCTGCCACCATATTCCTCGATAATACTGTAGCGGAGTTTAGGCGAAGCCCTGCTGCTGTAGTTCATCAAGATCGTCACCACGCCGTCGTGCTGACGAAACTCTTCCCCGACACTTTGCTGGATCGGAGTCCGGGGATCGTCATCGAGCTGAACGTGTGCTCGAACTCGGAGGTGCCGTAGTTTCGGTGCTTGATCGGTTGGATCGAGAAGACGTACGACTACTTCCTCTACGTCGTGTCATCGCTTCCGCAGTCGGTCTGCGTTGGGTACGTAGACAATACTCTCCCCTCGTTGCTATGCATCACATGATCTTGCGTGTGCGTAGGAAAATTTTTGAAATTACTACGAAACCCAACAGTGGTATCAGAGCCTAGGTTACTTATGTTGATGTTATATGCACGAGTAGAACACAAGTGAGTTGTGGACGATACAAGTCATACTGCCTACCAGCATGTCATATTTTGGTTCGGCGGTATTGTTGGACGAGACGACCCAGACCAACCTTACGCGTACGCTTACGCGAGACCGGTTCCCTCGACGTGCTTTGCACAGAGATGGCTTGCGGGCGACTGTCTCTCCAACTTTAGTTGAACCAAGTATGGCTACGCCCGGTCCTTGCGAAGGTTAAAACGGAGTCTATTTGACAAACTATCGTTGTGGTTTTGATGCGTAGGTGAGATTGGTTCTTACTTAAGCCCGTAGCAGCCACGTAAAACAAGCAACAACAAAGTAGAGGACGTCTAACTTGTTTTTGCAGGGCATGTTGTGATGTGATATGGTCAAAGCATGATGCTGAATTTTATTGTATGAGATGATCATGTTTTGTAACCGAGTTATCGGTAACTGGCAGGAGCCATATGGTTGTCACTTTATTGTATGCAATGCAATCGCGATGTAATGCTTTACTTTATTACTAAACGGTAGTGATAGTCGTGGAAGCATAAGATTGGCGAGACGACAACGATGCTACGATGGAGATCAAGGTGTCGCGCCGGTGACGATGGTGATCATGACGGTGCTTCGGAGATGGAGATCACAAGCACAAGATGATGATGAGCATATCATATCACTTATATTGATTGCATGTGATGTTTATCTTTTTATGCATCTTATCTTGCTTTGATTGACGGTAGCATTATAAGATGATCTCTCACTAAATTATCAAGAAGTGTTCTCCCTGAGTATGCACCGTTGCCAAAGTTCGTCGTGCCCAGACACCACGTGATGATCGGGTGTGATAAGCTCTACGTCCATCTACAACGGGTGCAAGCCAGTTTTGCACACGCAGAATACTCAGGTTAAACTTGACGAGCCTAGCATATGCAGATATGGCCTCGGAACACGGAGACCGAAAGGTCGAGCGTGAATCATATAGTAGATATGATCAACATAACGATGTTCACCATTGAAAACTACTCCATCTCACGTGATGATCGGACATGGTTTAGTTGATTTGGATCACGTAATCACTTAGAGGATTAGAGGGATGTCTATCTAAGTGGGAGTTCTTAAGTAATATGATTAATTGAACTTAAATTTATCATGAACTTAGTCCTGGTAGTGTTTTGCAAATTATGTTGTAGATCAATAGCTCGCGTTATTGGTTTCATGTGTTTATTTTGATATGTTCCTAGAGAAAATTGTGTTGAAAGATGTTAGTAGCAATGATGCAGATTGGATCCGTGATCTGAGGTTTATCCTAATTGCTGCACAGAAAAATTATGTCCTTGATGCACCACTAGGTAACGGACCTGCTGCAGGAGCAACGCCGGATGTTATGAACGTCTGGCAGAGCAAAACTGATGACTACTCGATAGTTCAGTGTGCCATGCTTTACGGCTTAGAATTGGGACTTCAACGACGTTTTGAACATCATGGAGCATATGAGATGTTCCAGGAGTTGAAGTTAATATTTCAAGCAAATACCCGAGTTGAGAGATATGTAGTCTCCAACAAGTTCTGTAGCTAAAAGATGGAGGAGAATTGCTCAACTAGTGAGCATGTGCCCAGATTGTCTGAGTACAACAATCGCTTGAATCAAGTGGGAGTTAATCTTCCAGATAAGATAGTGATTGACAGAATTCTCTAGTCACCATCACCAAGTTAGTAGAACTGCGTGATGAACTATGATATGCAAGGGATAATGGAAACGATTCCCAAGCTCTTCGTAATGCGGAAATTGAAGAAGGTAGAAATCGAGAAAAACATCAAGTGTTGATGGTAGACAAGACCACTAGTTTCAAGAAAAGGGCAGAGGGAAGAAGGGAAACTTCAAGAAGAACAGCAAGCAAGTTGCTGCTCAAGTGAAGAAGCCCAAGTCTGGTCCTAAGCCTGAGACTAAGTGCTTCTACTGCAAAGGGACTGGTCACTGGAAGCGGAACTACCCCAAGTGATTGGTGGATAAGAAGGATGGCAAAGTGAACATAAGTATATTTGATATACATGTTATTGATGTGTACTTTACTAGTGTTTATAGCAAACCCTCAGTATTTGATACTAGTTCAGTTGCTAAGATTAGTAACTCAAAACGGGAGTTGCAGAATAAACAGAGACTAGTTAAGGGTGAAGTGACGATGTGTGTTGGAAGTGGTTCCAAGATTGATATGATCATCATCGCACACTCCCTATAATTTCGGGATTAGTGTTGAACCTAAATAAGTGTTATTTGGTGTTTGCGTTGAGCATGAATATGATTTGGTCATGTTTATTGTAATACGGTTATTCATTTAAGTAAGAGAATAAATTGTTGTTCTGTTTACATGAATAAAACCTTACATGGTTGCACACCCAATGAAAATAGTTCGTTGGATCTCGATCATAGTGATACTCATAATCATAATATTGAAACCAAAAGAAGCAAAGTTAATAATGATGGTGCAACTTATTTGTGGCACTATCGTTTAGGTCATATTGGTGTAAAGCGCATGAAGAAACTCCATGCTGATGGGCTTTTGGAATCACTTGATTATGAATCAGTTGATGCTTGCGAACCATGCCTCATGGGCAAGATGACTAAGACTCTGTTCTTCGGAACAATGGAGCAAGCAACAGATTTGTTGGAAATCACACATACTAATGTATGTGGTCCGATGAATATTGAGGCTCGCGACAAGTATCATTATTTTCTGATCTTCACAGATGATTTAAGCAGATATGAGTATATCTATTTGATGAAACATAAGTCTGAAACATTTGAAAAGTTCAAAGAATTTCAGAGTGAAGTGAAAAATCATCGTAACAAGAAAATAAAGTTTCTACGATCTGATCATAGAGAAGAGTATTTGAGTTACGAGTTTGGCCTTCAGTTAAAAACAATGTGAAATAGTTTCACTACTCATGCCACCTGGAACACCACAATGTAATGGTGTGTCCGAACGTCATAATCATACTTTATTGGATATAGTGCAATCCATGATGTATCTTACCGATCTACCACTATCGTTTTGGGGTTATGCATTAGAGACAGCTGCATTCACGCTAAATAGGGCACCATCAAAATCCGTTGAGACGACGCCTTATGAACTGTGGTTTGGCAAGAAACCAAAGTTGTCATTTCTTAAAGTTTGAGGTTGCAATGCTTATGTGAAAAAGTTTCAACCTGATAAGCTCAAACCCAAATCGGAGAAGTGCGTCTTCATAGGATACCCAAAAGAAAAATGTTGGGTACACCTTCTATCACAGATCCGAAGGCAAATTCGTTGCTGAGAATGGATCCTTTCCAGAGAAGGAGTTTCTCTCGAAAGAAGTGAGTGGGAGGAAAGTAGAAAACTTGATAAGGTAATTGTACCTTCTCCCTTATTGGAAAGTAGTTCATCACAGAAATCTGTTCTTGTGACTACTACACCAATTAGTGAGGAAGCTAATGATGATGATCATGTAACTTCAGATCAAGTTACTACTGAATCTCGTAGGTAAACCAGAGTGAGATCCGCACCAGAGTGGTACGGTAATCCTGTTCTGGAAGTTATGTTACTAGACCATGACGAACTTGCGAACTATGAGGAAGCGATGATGAGCCCAGATTCCGCGAAATGATTTGAGGCCATGAAATCTGAGATATGATCCATGTATGAGAACAAAGTTTGGACTTTGGTTGACTTGCCCGTTGATCGGCAAGCAATTGAAAATAAATGGATCTTCAAGAGGAAGACGGACGCTGATAGTAGTGTTACTATCTATAAAGCTAGAATTGTCGCAAAAGGTTTTCGACAAGTTCAAGGTGTTGACTACGATGAGATTTTCTCACTCGTATCTATGCTTGAGTCTGTCCGAATCATGTTAGTAATTGCCACATTTTATGAAATCTGGCAAATGGGTAAACAAAACTGCATTCCTTAATGGATTTATTAAAGAAGAGTTGTATATGATGCAACCAGAAGGTTTTGTCAATCCTAAAGGTGCTAACAAAATATGCAAGCTCCAGCGATCCATCTATGGACTGGTGCAAGCATCTCGGAGATGGAATATACGCTTTGATAAGTTGACCAAAGCATATAGTTTTATACAGACTTGCGATGAAGACTGTATTTACAAGAAAGTGAGTGGGAGCACTACATCATTTCTGATAAGTATATGTGAATGACATATTGTTGATCGGAAATAATGTAGAATTATTCTGTAAAGCATAAAGGAATGTTTGAAAGGAGTTTTTCAAAAGAAAGACTTCGGTGAAGCTGCTTATATATTGAGCTTCAAGATCTATAGAGATAGATCAAGACACTTGATAAGTTTTTTCAATGAGTACATACCTTGACAAGATTTTGAAGTAGTTCAAGAATGGAGCAGTCAAAGAAAAAGTTCTTGCCTGTATTACAAGGTGTGAAGTTGAGTAAGACTCAAAGCCCGACCACGGCAGAAGATAGAAAGAGAATGAAAGTCATTCCCTATGCCTCAGTCATAGGTTCTATAAAGTATGCCATGCTGTGTACCAGATCTATTGTATACCCTGCACTGATTTGGCAAGGGAGTACAATAGTGATCTAGGAGTAGATCACTGGACAGCGGTCAAGATTATCCTTAGTAGAATAAGGAAATATTTCTCGATTATGGAGGTGACAAAAGGTTCGTCGTAAAAAGTTACGTCGATGCAAGTTTTGACACGGATCTGGATGACTCTAAGTCTCGATCTAGATACATATTGAAAGTGGGAGCAATTAGCTAGAGTCGCTCCGTGCAGAGCATTGTAGACATAGAAAATTGCAAAATACATAACGGATCTGAATGTGAAAGACCGTTGACTAAGACTCTCTCACAAGCAAAACATGATCACACCTTATTACTCTTTGGGTGTTAATCACATAGCGATGTGAACTAGATTACCGAATCTAGTAAACCCTTTGGGTGTTAGTCACATGACGATGTGAACTATAGGTGTTAATCACATGATGATGTGAACTATCGATGTTAATCACATGGTGATGTGATCTAGATTATTGACTCTAGTGCAAGTGGGAGACTGAAGGAAATATGCCCTAGAGGCAATAATAAAGTTATTATTTATTTCCTTGTATCATGATAAAAGTTTATTATTCATGCTATAATTGTATTAATCGGAAACATAATACATGTGTGAATACATAGACAAACAGAGTGTCACTAGTATGCCTCTACTTGACTAGCTCGTTAATCAAAGATGGTTATGTTTCCTAACCATGGACAAAAGAGTTGTTATTTGATTAACGAGATCACATCATTAGTTGAATGATCTGATTGACATGACCGATTCCATTAGCTTAGCACCTAATCGTTTAATATGTTGCTATTGCTTTCATCATGACTTATACATGTTCCTATAACTATGAGATTATGCAACTCCCGTTTGCCGGAGGAACACTTTGGGTGCTACCAAACGTCACAACATAACTGGGTGATTATAAAGGAGCATTACAGGTGTCTCCAAAGGTAGATGTTGGGTTGGCATATTTCGAGATTAGGATTTGTCACTCCGATTGTCGGAGAGGTATCTCTGGGCCCTCTCGGTAATGCACATCATATAAGCCTTGCAAGCATTGTAACTAATATGTTAGTTGCGAGATGATGTATTACGGAACGAGTAAAGAGACTTGCCGATAACGAGATTGAACTAGGTATTGGATACCGACGATCGAATCTCGGGCAAGTAACATACCAATGACAAAGGGAACAATGTATGTTGTTATGCGGTCTGACCGATAAAGATCTTCGTAGAATATGTAGGAGCCAATATGGGCATCCAGGTCCCGCTATTGGTTATTGACCGGAGACGTGTCTCGGTCATGTCTACATTGTTCTTGAACCCGTAGGGTCCGCACGCTTAAGGTTACGATGACAGTTATATTATGAGTTTACATGTTTTGATGTACCGAAGGAGTTCGGAGT
Organism: Triticum dicoccoides; assembly: GCF_002162155.2. Lineage (NCBI taxonomy): Eukaryota > Viridiplantae > Streptophyta > Magnoliopsida > Poales > Poaceae > Triticum > Triticum dicoccoides. Next base: position 745,725,142 of record NC_041392.1, on the reverse strand, counting down.
CCCGGATGAGATCGGGGACATGACGAGGAGTCTCGAAATGGTCGAGACGTAAAGATTCATATATTGGATGATATGGTTAGGCCAAGGGGTCAAGCCCATGAGGCTTTATGTCGGTGCAAAAGGAGTTTAGCGGAGGCCAGGGGGCCAAAAGCCGGAGAGCCTGGCGTCTGGCCCTGGGCCAGACGCCGAGGCCCATGGCGTCTGGGCCAGACGCCAAGGCTTGTGGCGTTTGGTCCTGGAGTCCGAGTGGGACTCTTGCCTTTCGGGCAAAACCGACTTTGAGGAGGCTTTTGCTCCAAGTTTCGACCCCGGGGCTCAACATATAAATAGAGGGGCAGGGCTAGCACCAAAGACACAACAAGTTGATCCACGTGATCTATTCCTTAACCGTGTGCGGTGCCCCCAGCCACCATAATCCTCGATAATACTGTAGCGGAGTTTAGGCGAAGCCCTGCTGCTGTAGTACATCAAGATCGTCACCACGCCGTCGTGCTGACGGAACTCTTCCCCGACACTTTGCTGGATCGGAGTCCGGGGATCGTCATCGAGCTGAACGTGTGCTCGAACTCGGAGGTGCCGTAGTTTCGGTGCTTGATCGGTCGGATCGGAAAGACGTATGACTACTTCCTCTATGTTGCGTCAACGCTTCCGCAGTCGGTCTGCGTGGGTACGTAGACAGCACTCTCCCCTCTCGTTGCTATGCATCACATGATCTTGCGTGTGCGTAGGAATTTTTTTGAAATTACTACGAAACCCAACACCGGCTAGGGACTACATAGGTCCATTTAATTACATAGTCACTTGGACTGGCTATATTCTTCCTCTATACCATCCAACACGCTGTCTAACCTGCAATACTGTTGGGAATACTTTGCGGCTAACGCTCCTTGGTCATATACCAGACTAACGGGTATCTCTTGCCCATTTGACCCAATAGGTCCGACTTCGGCCATATGGTTTGGATCAGCCTTGGCGTACCGCGTCTTCACCATGGCCCAAGCTTCCCTCGCACCTTGTCGGCAAGCTGATATCTTCCATAGTCGGAAGCGCCGACGTGCTCCTTTGAGCATCTCTACAAGCTCGCTCATGCCTCCTGGCACGGAGGAGGGCCACAAGGCCTGGGCAGTACCCTGCATCACCTGTCGAGTTCGCGCGTGCAGTTGTGACAGATCTTGCAGCATATCGCCTGCGGATCCGGGCATCTCCTCTTCAGGACGGCCCGTCAGCATACCTACAGACATAAACTCTGTCAATACGCTTCCTCGCCGAAGTGTACTACAGTTCGTTCCAAGCACTTTCTATATATGCCGCGTCGAAGCCTCTTGTTCTCCTTCACGGAGTCCGCTAGCTGAGCCCGAACATCTTTTAATTCTACGCTCAGTTAGACATTAGCATCTTGGAGATTATTTCTCTCTTGGATAGCCTGCGTCAGCACGCGCTCACCCGCCTTCAACTGACTTCGTAGATAGGGCTCATCATCCCCCACAATCTTCGGATTCTCTCCGGGATTGTCTGTAGAATCTTTTGTTAGATTTCTAAACTATGCCACATAAGTATCTGGTATACATCCTAACATATTCCATTGTCAACGTAATTATTTCCAGAGAGGACTTCTTGGATCCTTCTTGTTCGGCAACGGCGGCCTTCAGCTGGGTCTTACATTCCTCCAGCTCCTAAGATAACTGGGCATTCTTCTCCACAAGAACCTATGCATACAATGATCCTTAAATCAGTTGCGCCAACTGTTTCAAGTCTCAGGGGCTACTAGTACACTTACTTATCAAATTTTCTTACCCGTATATCCTTCACATACTGTTCCGTTGCTCTGGCAAGTCCATCTTGAACAGCATGGATATATGCGTCTCCAGGGTTGAAGGCATTGAACGCCTCTTCGGAAAAAAACACCACCACGGAGTACGGACCGTCGGCGCCGGTGATTCATGGAGCTCTCCACTTTAGAATTTGTGGCGGAAAGCCTATCCGTGTCCTCTGCCTGAGGATAGTTCGGTGTTGTCCCCACATCAGCCTCCACCTGTGAGTCCGGTTCAGGAATCCGGCTGCTTGAGGCGTGGCCGGCGGGGTCCCCGGATATAGGTCGGCGACTGACCTTTCTGCCAGGACACAACTGTCATGTCTTGGCAAAGATAATCACAGAGCAGGTTTGATTCATACCTCTGCGCCTATGTCTCGATCCTAGCCGCCTTCCTTTTAAGCCTGCCTTTTCCGGACGACCCTTGCTAGTGAGCCCCCGAGGGTTCCTCACGGCGTCCCGATGACCGTTTCTACAAAGATGCAACATGTGCACATAAGGTAAGACATAATAGAGGAATCCTTCTCGGAGGTTAGGGCCCCAGCTCTACTTACATGCGACACAGGAAGCAGTCCGGGATAATCTGCAATGATGGCTACTAAAGTGCCACCACAGCTTGCCTGGTAGAATGTCCCGTTAATAAACTCCACGGAGATGTCCGGATCTTCTTCAAGTCCGGGGTCGAGAGCCCGACCAGGATCCTCTGGCTGCGGGGATGGGCTGTTGAACTCTTTCACGGCCTTTCTTAGTTCCTGCTTTGGAATAGCAAGGTAGATGATTATAATAAAGGAGGCAAAAATGGATAGAGTCGAGTAAAGGATGACAGCTTACCCAGCTCTGGGGGTTGTACATAGAAAATCTGTCCCGCGGATTGATGCGGAGGAACTCCTCTTCTTCTCCTTTATACAAGTCGGACTGTATTGTCGCTAGAGCGGTGGCAGAGTCCGAACCTTTACGACCGCAGCGAGAGGCGTCGTCTTCCCCATTGAAGTGCCACATGGGTTTCCCCCTATATTGAAGTGGCTGCACTCCCCGCATTATGCATATTGACATAACTTTGATTATCGTCAGTCCTGATTTGGCCAGGGTCTTTATCCTGTTCATCAGATAGAGGACTTCTCTGTTATCTTCCTCCTGGGGGCGCCAGCTTTGGTGTTTCTTCAACAGAGCATTGGTAAACTCAGGAAGGCCGGTCCGGACTGGGTCCGGAAGGGGAACATCATCAACATAAAACCACTTCGAAGGCCAGTCTTTGGACGCCTTCTTTGGAGTACTGGACATGTATCCGGTCTGGGCGATGCGCCATATTTCGGCTCCGCCCACTTGGTATATAGATCCCTCCTGGTTGCGGGGGACGAGGCAAAATAACCTCTTCCATAGCTCGAAATGAGCTTGACAGCCCAGGAACAGCTCGTAGAGGGCAACATAGCCCGCGACGTGTAATATGGAGGCAGGGGTAAAGTTGTGCAGCTGGAGACCGTAGAACTCCAGGAGCCCGTGGAGGAATGGGTGTATTGGAAACCCGACTCCTCTTAGCAGATATGGGACAATGCATACCCGCTCCCCCTGAGATGGGTTAGGAAATCTCTCCGCTTGCTCCCAGTCATTATAGGTGGCTAGTCCAGATCAGACGGGGACCATGTATGCAGGTGGAAGGAACCCTTGGGTCTGCAACTCTACTAGGCGGCTGTGAGGGACGGAACACTTTTCCCAATCCCCTGGCTTCGAGTTGGGGGAGCGAGAGGAGGAGCTGCAGCGATAGGTCATGATGGGATGGTCTTTTCCTGACGCGCTCTACAGAATGCTTGCTCAGGAGAAGGTGGTGTGATTTGGATCTGAGGATTCTCTTCAAATAGACGGTTTGTTTACAGGGTCAGGGTGGCAAATGTAAAAATGCCCCGGCTCCTCGTATTTGCTCAACACATGGAGATGGCCATTACTGAAGCACAGAGGCCGAGGAGTACAACATTAAATGGGAGGCCGGACATTGTTCGCTATGACAGGTACTCTAGATTTGGAGGAGAACCCGCCTTGCAATGCCGAAGACAATCTGCGCGCCGGACTCATCGTCATTGAAGCCTGGTTCGGGGGCTACTGAGGGAGTCCTGGATAAGGGGGTATCCGATAGCCGGACTATATACTTTGGCCGGACTGTTGGACTATGAAGATACAAGATTCAAGACTTCGTCTCGTGTCCGGATGGGACTCTCCTTTGCGTGGAAGGCAAGCTTGGTGATCCAGATGATAGATCTCCTTCCCTATAACCGACTCTGTGTAAACCCTAGCCTCCTCTGGTGTCTATATAAACCAGAGGGTTTTAGTCCGTAGGACAACAATCATACCATAGGCTAGCTTCTAGAGTTTAGCCTCTACGATCTCGTGGTAGATCAACTCTTGTAATACTCATATCATCAAGATCAATCAAGCAGGAAGTAGGGTATTACCTCCATCGAGAGGGCCCGAACCTGGGTAAACATCGTGTCCCCAGTCTCCTGTTACCATTAGTCTTAGACGCACGCTTCGGGACCCCCTACCCGAGATCCATAGGTTTTGACACCGACAGCCGGCACCGAGAGAAGGGGTAGGCCATGGTCAACAACTGCCTCTTCTCATGTTTTTTACTTTACACTCTTTAAAGTTCTCTCTCGGTGCCGGTCTAGAAAGTTGACCGGCACCGAGAGAGGGGGTAGGCCACGTTCAACAACTGATTCTTCTCATGTTTTTTACTTTACACTCTTTAAAGTTGAGTTTTGAACAAATCTAACCCAAAAAGCATATATATATATATATATATATATATATATATATATATATATATATATATATATATATATATATATATGAGTACATCAAAAGTCTTTTATCGAAAAAATTCATCAAAAGTCATGGAATTTACAAACTTTGGTCGTAAAAGCATATGAAATATGAGATACAAAAAAGATAGTGCAAAACAAAAAGAAAAAGAGAAGGGAAAAAATTAGAGCAGTGGTTACCGAGGGTCGATACTCGGCTCTCGGTAATGGCCACCTTTTCCGAGAGGCGCTCTCGATAAAGCATCTAACCTACATCTCTTTCCTTCTTGTACATTCTCGATAATATGTATTATACTTTTTTGTTGTTTTCTTCCATGCTTGGCAAACAACCTTAGCACATCATAATTACCATCTTGTGTTTTCTTTTCCGGATGGGCCTCGTTCGGTTCTAGAGACTGGCACCCCTCTGGTGGCCCCGGCGGTCTAGGGCATTGTTCGGCACCTAGACGGGGTAGGCCACGGGGAATAACTGCTTCTTCGTGTTAGTGCATGTCATCGTGAGATGACAGACCAAGTCTAGGCCCGTTCTGTCACGGGATCACCCATCGAAGACTCTGTCTCGGGGACAAACACAGCCGGTCCTCGATGTTCCCGCCCGTGTGTGTGGTTTGTGAGGCACGTGCCACGTCAAGGACGTGCATTGCTTATTCAAATAGCACACCACCCCTCCATGCATATGCATGGGCCACACACATGTAGGGGTGCCCTCCCCCCTCAGGCGGTCTCCATATCGAGCACCCATCCGGTGGCCTCGGCGGTCTAGGGCATTATTCGGCACCGAGAGGGTGTAGTCCATAGTGAATAACTGCTTCTCCGTGTTAGTGCATGTCATCGTGAGATGACAGACCAAGTCTAGGCTCGTTCTGTCACGGGATCACCCACCGAAGATTCTGTCTCGGGGACGGACGCAGCCGGTCCTTGACGTTCCCGCCCGTGTGTATGGTTTGTGAGGCACGTGTCACGTCAAGGACGTGTGTTGCTTATTCAAATAGCACACCACCCTTGCATGCATATGCATGGGCCACACGCATGTAGGGGTGCCCCCCCCCCTCGAGCGGTCTCTATATCGAGCACCCATCCGGTGGCCTCGGCGGTCTAGGGCATTATTCGGCACCGAGAGGGTGTAGTCCACGGTGAATAATTGCTTCTCCGTGTAAGTGCATGTCACCGCGAGATGACAGACCAAGTCTAGGCCCGTTCTTCGAGATAGTCTCTGAGTATCGAGAGGGAATGTGTCCGGTTTGTGCAGGATGTGCGGGTCCTGTTGCTCCGTTGGCCTTGAAACTTCTTCTCTCAAAGGAGGCCATCACATGTATATGCATGGGCTATCCGGTGGCCCCGGCGTTCTAGGAAGTTGACCGGCACCGAGAGAGGGGGTAGGCCACGGTTGATACGTCCATTTTGCATCATGCTTTTATATCAATATTTATTGCATTATGGGCTGTTATTACACATTATATATCAATACTAATGGCTATTCTCTCTTATTTTATAAGGTGTACCATGAAGAGGGGGAATGCCGGCAGCTGGTATTCTGGCTGGAAAAGGAGCAAACATAAACCTATTCTGCACTGCTCCAAAAGACCTGAAACTCAACGAAACATATTTTTGGAATTAATAAAAATTATTGAGCGGAAGAAACACCTCAGGGGGCCCACACCCTGGCCAGGAGGGTGGCGGGCGCGCCCACCCATACTGGGCGCGCCCCCTGTCTCCTGGGCCCCCTGGTGGCCCTCTGGTGTCCATCTTCTGCTATATGAAGGCTTTTATCCTGGAAAAAATCGTGGGCAAGCTTACGGGACGAAACTCCGCCGCCACGAGGCAGAACCTTGGCGGAACCAATCTAGAGCTCCGGCAGAGCTGTTCTGCCGGGGATACTTCCCTCCGGGAGGGGGAAATCATCACCATCGTCATCACCAACGATCCTCCCATTGGGAGAGGGTCAATCTCCATCAACATCTTCACTAGCACTGTCGGTGACAAAACCGGCGGATCTCGGGTAGGGGGTCCCAAACTGTGCATCTAGGCGGATGGTAACAGGAGACAAGGGACACAATGTTTTTACCCAGGTTCGGACCCTCTCGATGGAGGTAAAACCCTACTCCTGCTTGATTAATATTGATGATATGGGTAGTACAAGAGTAGATCTACCACGAGATCAGAGAGGCTAAACCCTAGAAGCTAGCCAATGGTATGATTGTTGTTTGTCCTACGGACTAAAACCCTCTAGTTTATATAGACATTGGAGAGGGCTAGGGTTACGCAGAGTCGGTTACAATGGGAGGAGATCTACATATCCGCATCGCCAAGCTTGCCTTCCACGCCAAGGAAAGTCCCATCCGGACACGGGACGAAGTCTTCAATCTTGTATCTTCATAGTCCGGGAGTCCGGCCAAAGGTCATAGTCCGGCCATCCGGACACCCCCTAATCCAAGACTCCCTCAGTAGCCCCCAAACCAGGCTTCAATGACGATGAGTCCGGCACGCAAATTTGTCTTCGGCATTGCAAGGCGGGTTCTTCCCCAAAATCCCATATACCCATCGAATAGTGTCCGGCTTCTGATGAATGTTTGCGCTCCTTGGCTTCTGCGCCCAATAATGGCCATCTCCACATGTCAAAAGAATGCGAAAAGACAGGGTGTTTTTTCATTTACCCCCCTAGCTGCGCAAATGGGCCACCTATAAAAGAGGCGGGGATTTAGATCCGAATCACACCATCTTCCCTCCACGAGCATTCATCGGAGCGCATTCGACAGAGATCCATTCCATCATGGCCGGTCGACGCAGCTCCTCCTCTCGCCCCCCAGCCCTCAGCCTGGGGATTGGGAGAGGTGTTCCGTCCCGCACAGCGAGCTAGTAGCGCTCCAAGCCAAGGGGCTTCTCCCCCCAGCTTACATGGTCCTAGTTCGAGCCGGGATTGCCACCTATAATGGCGGAGAGCAAGCGAAGAGCATCCCCAATCCCTCCAAAGGAGAGCGGGTATGCCTTGTCCCTTATTTAATAAGAGGGCTCGGATTTCCAATTCATCCATTTCTCCGGGGGCTCCGGGAGTTCTATGGCCTCCAGTTACACAACCTTACGCCTGCCTCCATCATATTGCGAGCTTCGTAGCCCTTTGCGAGCTATTTTTGGGCATCGAGGCCCATTTCGCGCTGTGGAAGAAGTTGTTCTGCCTCGTGCCCCGTTCTCAGGAGGGGTCGATATATCAAGTGGGCGGAGCCGAACTATGGCGCATCGCCGGGACCGGATATCTATCCGAAACCCCAAAGAAGGCGTCCGAAGACTGGCCTTCAGAATGGTTTTATATAGAAGACGTCCCTCTGCCGGACCCTGTATGGATCGGCCTCCCTGAGTTCGATAATGCTCCCTTGAAGAAGCACCTGAGCTGGCGCCCACGGAGCCCTCAGAAGGAAAATGACAGGGACATCCTTACCTAATGAGCCGGATAAGGTTGTTAGCTCCTTCCGGACTGATCATGATCAAGGTCATGGCAACATGCATTACGCGGGGGGTGCAGCCGCTTCAATACAGAGGCCACCCCATATGGGATTTCAACGGGGAGGACGACGCCACCCGGTGCGGCCGTAAGGGGCCGGATTTGGCTGCCACTCTAATGAAGATCTTGTCCGCTTTGTACAAGGGAGAAGAGGAGGAATTCCTCCGTGTCAACCCACGGGGCGGATTTTCTATGTACAATCCTCCAAGATGGGTAAGTGAACACTTTCACTTGCCCATCCGTTTTTATATTCCCATAGTTAAGTACTTAGTCCATCAATTTCAATGCAGGAGCTACGCCAGACTGTAAAGGAGATAAACATCCCTCCTCCACAACCCGAGGACCCGGAACGGTCCCTCGACCCGGACTCCCAAGAGGACCCGGACTTATGTGTGGAGCTGATTGATGTGGTGTTTCATCAATTGAGTAAGGACAACACCTTAGTGGCCATTACGGCCGATTATGCCGGACTACTTCCAGCCTCAAAGGTAACTGAGACCGAAGTCCCAGCATTTTCAAGAGGATCCATCCGTGCTTATTTTCGTTTACCAACGGCGTTTTTTGCAGGGGAAGTCCTTGAGGCGGAGGGCCGAGCCCGCGGCGGCTAGCATCGAGGCCCAGCGGGTTAAAAAGAAGTGCGGACCGGATTGAGACGCCGGCGCAACGGTACGGCGTGCAATTTTAATGCCCAGGGTTTATGCCCTCAAGGCATGCTAATGCTCATGCTCTCTTCAGGAAGAAGATCGTCCGCCGGACTACGTCCATCGGCCGGGCTTCAAGGCCGGGTCCGGAAGCGGAGGCGAACACGGGGCGCGCACCGGACGCTCCTCCGACAGAGGATGCGGACAGGCTGTCTGCCACCAATTCCGAGGTGGAGAGTGCCATGAACCACAGGCGTCGCTAGACTGTTCTTCGTGACGCTTGTTTTTCCCAGAGGCGTTGGACGCTTTTAATTCGGGAGACGCGTACCTCCGTGCCGCTCAAAATGGTCTAGCCAGAGCCACAGAGCAGTATGTAAAAGACATACAGGTGAGAAAATTTCATGGTTATATATGTTAGTAGCCCCCGAGACTTGAAACAGTGAGAATGACTGATTTAAGGATCATTTGTTATGCAGGATCTTACAGAAAAGAATACCCGACTGTCCCAGGAGCTGGAAGAGTGCAAAGCCCAACTTGAGGCCGCACTAGCCGCAACAGGGAAGGCCAAAGAGACCCCTTCTGGTAATATACGCTTCGAAAAATAAGTATGTTATGAAGTGCGACATGTGTGCAATTCTGACAATAACAGTGCAGATGGCACCGGAGTGGATCCGGACAAGCAACAACTCTTGCGCCAGTTAAAGGCCGGCGAGAGCGTGCTTACAAGGGTGAGGCAAGAGAAGAACAAGCTTCAAGATGCCAACACCCAGCTGGGCGAGGAACTAAAGGATGTTCGTGCTCAGCCGTCGAACTCCGTGAAGGAGGATCGACGGCTTCGACGCGACATTTTTAGTAAGTGCTTGAACGAACTATGAAAAGAAGAGTTTGGCGAGGAAGTCGAATTGACAGCGTTATGTCTGTAGGTATGCTGACAGGTCGACCTGCGGAGGAAATGCCCGGTTCTACGGGTGACCTTCTTCCCGAGCTCTCACAACTGCACGAACGAGTTCGGCAGGTGATGCAAGGCGTCGCCCAGGCCTTGTGGCCATCCGTCTCCGTGCCCGAAGGCCTTGGAGAGCTTGCAGAGAAGCTGAAGGGAGCGCGGCGGCGCCTCCGATTATGGAAGATATCGGCCTGCCGTCAAGGCGCCAGGGAAGCCTGGGCCATGGTGAAGACGCGATACACGAAGGATGACCCAAACCACATGGCCGAGGTCGGACCTGTGGGGCCCGATGGGAAGGAGATCCCTGTCAGTTTAGTGTACGGCCAGGTAGAGTCGGCCGCAAAATATTCCTAACAGGACTGTAAACTAGACAGCCTGTTGGATGGTATTGAAGAGGAATATACCCAGTCAAATTGACTATGTAATTTAAAATGACATGTGAAATGCCTTCTAGCCGGATTGTAGATCGTTTGTCATAGCGGACCATTTTGCTTCAACCTCGGGACCCGATAGTCCAAAGTGTGTCCGAATACCCTCTCGGTTATGTAAGAACTGGGGCATGCGTGGAGACCAGGCGTAGGGGTCATTAGTGCTTTATCAGACAAGTGCCCAACTAGTTATGTTATATTACATGGTTAGTAAGAAACATCTTCCAGGGAGAATAGTTCCGTTAGGGGTTCCTTTCCCTGGGAGGCATGCCCTAAAGTGCATGTCCGAACTGCGAAAAAAGCAGAAAAGCATCTGGGGGCGGATAAATAAACGAGGTAAAAATCATCTTTTAATTCATCGATCGAATATTCCCTTAAGAACGCTAGCTTTCGGCTTCACCCAGTCTGAGGTACACATCCGGCTGACCCGGCAGTAACAATCGCAGAGGTGCTCCCTTGACCACCTAGCCGAACAATCGGGAACGTAGGGGTAAGCAGAGGAGCCAGGCAACCCAGCTTGGCCAAAACTTAAGTCATATCGATGCATATAATGGTGAATAAAAGGGACATGCGGAAGTGTGACACATGTGTTGGGCATGAGGCCCGTATGAACAAGCTTCTGTTAAAGAAGCCCCCAGGTATAATGAGCGCGGATAGCGCGTCAATTGTGTGCGAACGAGGCGCAAACGAGCCCTTAGAAGGCTGTAATAGAAAAAGAGGGAGAAGGAGAGAAATATAAGACAGTTAATGTGTAAAAAATAGACAGAAGAAGGAGACGAACACAGAGTCCGGCGCTAGGCGTAGAATCTTCGTAGGCATGCCGCGTTCCATGGGTTCGGCTCGAGTCGGTTATCCGATGCATTTCACAGACGGTATGCTCCACCAGTCAGGACTTGGTCGATTATGAAAGGACCTTCCCATTTGGTCTTGAGTTTGTCCTTTTTCTTGTCCGGCAGGCGTAGAACTAATTCGCTAACATTCTAAGTTTTGGCCCGTACTTCTCTGCTTTGATATCTTCGAGCCCGCTGTTGATAGAATGCGGAACGGGCTTTCGCCACGTCGCGCTCCTCCTCCAATGCGTCCAAACTGTCCTGCCGATCGAGTTCGGCTTCTCTTTCTTCGTACATGCGCACGCGAGGTGAGTTATGAATTATGTCGCAGGGCAGGACTGCCTCTGCGCCGTATACCATAAAAAATGGTGTGAATCCGGTAGTGCGAGTCGGCGTGGTCCGCAGCCCCCAGAGTATGGAGTCGAGCTCCTCTACCCAGTGTGTGTTAGATTCCTTGAGGGACCACACTAGTCAGGGTTTGATGCCGCTCATGATTAGACCATTTGCCCGTTCGACTTGACCGTTAGTTTGTGGGTGATAGACTGAAGCGTATTCGAGCTTGATGCCCATGTTTTTGCACCAGAGTTTTACCTCGTCGGCCGTAAAGTTCGTGCCGTTATCAGTGATGATGCTGTGGGGGACGCCGTAATAGTGTACGACCCCTGATATGAAGTCTATCACTGGTCCGGATTCGGCCGTCTTGACAGGCTTGGCCTCTATCCATTTGGTGAATTTTTCAACCATGACCAATAAGTATTTTTGCTTGTGGGTTCCCCCTTTAAGGGGTCCGACCATGTCAAGCCCCCAGACCGCGAAGGGCCAGGTGATGGGTATAGTTTGGAGGGCGGTGGGTGGCATATGGCTTTGGTTAGCAAATAATTGGCAACCGACGCATCGTTGGACTAAGTCCTGAGCATCTGCCCGGGCCGTCGGCCAATAAAATCCAGTACGGAAGGCCTTGCTTACAAGGGCCCGGGCTGCGGCGTGGTGCCCGCCAAGTCCGGCATGAATTTCAGCCAGAAGGTTCCGCCCTTCCTCCTCGAAGATACACCTTTGAAGGACTTCGGTGGTGCTTTTCTTATAAAGCTCTCCTTCATGGACTTTGTAGGCTTTAGATCGCCACACTATGCAGCGTGCCTCGTTTTGGTCCTCGGGGAGTTCCTGCCTAGTTAGGTAGGCTAAGAATGGTTCTGTCCACAGGGCAATGACTGCCATTATTACGTGGACTGAGGATGTTACTTCGTTGGCAGAGCCTCCCGTTGTGTCAGAATGTTCGGTGTCAGGTGGTGCGGCTGAGTCTGGGTTGTTATTTCCGGACTCCCCTTCCCATTGTACGGATGGATTGAATAGCCTCTCCAACAAAATGTTGGGGGGGGGGACTGCATCGCGCTTTGCGCCGATGTGTGCCAAGACGTCTGCTGCCTGATTGTTTTCCCGGGCTATGTGGTGAAATTCGAGCCCTTCGAACCGAGCTGACATTTTTAGGACGGCATTGCGATAAGCTGCCATTTTCGGATCCTTGGCATCAAAATCTCCATTTATTTGGGATATCGCGAGGTTCGAATCCCCACGCACCTCTAGGCGTTGAATGCCCATGGAGACTGCCATCCGGAGACCATGTAGAAGGGCCTCGTATTCGGTTGCATTGTTAGAGTCCGTATACATTATCTGGAGTACATATTGAACTGTATCTCCTGTTGGGGACGTCAGAACGACGCTAGCCCCCAGACTCGCTAGCATTTTGGAGCCGTCGAAGTGCATGATCCAGTTGGAATACGTGTCGTACTCTTTAGGGAGTTCAGCTTCAGTCCATTCAGCGACAAAGTCGGCCAAAACTTGCGACTTGATAGCTCGCCGTGGCTTATAGGTTATGTCGAACGGGAGGAGCTCAATGACCCATTTGGCAATCCAGCCCGTCGCGTCGCGGTTGTTTATAATATCATTAAGAGGTACTTCGAAGGCTACTATTATGGAACACTCTTGAAAGTAGTGTCGTAGCTTCCGAGACGCCATGAACACTGCGTACGCTATCTTTTGGTAATGCGGGTACCGTGACTTGCATGGAGTGAGGACAATGGACACGTAGTAGACTGGTTTTTGAAGGGGGAATTTGTGTCTGTCCGTTTCTCGTTCGACGACGAGCACTGCGCTTACAACTTGATGAGTTGCCGCAATATATAATAGCATTGGTTCGCTGATGTTAGGCACGGCCAGGACCGGGTTTGTTGCCAATATGGCTTTTATTTCTTCGAGTCTGGCCATGGCAGCATCCGTCCACTCGAAGTGTTCGGTGCGCCGGAGGAGGCGATAAAGGGGTAATGCCTTTTCTCCCAAGCGGGAGATGAAGCGGCTTAGAGTCGCCACGCATCCAGTCAATTTTTGTATTTGTTTGAGGTCCTTTGGAATATCCAATTGTGATAGAGCTCGGATCTTGGCTGGGTTTGCTTCAATTCCTCTACCGGATACAATGAAGCCCAAGAGCTTTCCGGCTGGTACACCGAAAACGCATTTTTCCGGGTTAAGCTTGATGTCATATGTTCGGAGGTTATCGAACGTGAGCCTCAAGTCATCTACTAGAGTTTCAACATGTTTGGTTTTGACGACCACATCATCCACGTATGCTTCAACTGTTTTGCCGATCTGGTTGGCCAGAAATGTCTGAATCATGCGCTGATATGTTGCGCCGGCGTTTTTGAGCCCGAAGGGCATTGTGTTGAAGCAGAATGGGCTGTATGGGGTGATAAATGCCTTTGCGGCTTGGTCTGGCTCTGCCATCTTAATTTGGTGGTAGCTAGAGTATGCGTCGAGGAAACACAATGAATCGTGTCCTGCGGTAGCATCGATGATTTGATCAATGCGGGAGAGGGGGAAGGGATCCTTTGGGCAAGCCTTGTTGAGGTACTGAATTCCAATCGGGTACCCAAAGTCTGGTGTAACTGATGCCAAAACTTTGAAGTAAACTGGGTTCCTCTATCTGATACGATGCTCCTCGGAACTCCATGTAAACATACAATCCTGGTCATATATATCTTGGCCAACTTTGCACTTGTATACGTTGTTTTCACCGGGATGAAGTGAGCTACTTTAGTCAATCGATCCACAACTACCCCTATAGAATCATATCCTGCCTTGGTTCTGGGTAATCCGGTAATAAAGTCCATACCAAGTTTGTCCCACTTCCATTCGGGTATTGGCATAGGCTGTAACAGTCCTGCTGGTTTCTGATGCTCTGCCTTCACTCTCTAACATACATCACATACGGCTACATACTCGGCAATATCCTTCTTCATTCCAGTCCACCAGAAACGTTCCTTCAAGTCCAGATACATCTTGGTGTTTCCGGGATGAATCGAGTATGGTGAGTCATGGGCCTCCTGAAGTATCAACTTCCTGATCTCCTAATTGTTGGGCACATAAATCCGGTCCTCAAACCACAAGGTATCGTGCTCATCCTCGCGAAAACCTTTAGCTTTACCTTCGCCCATCTTCTCTCTTATCTCAGCAATCTCTTTGTCCTCCTTCTGAGCTTCTCGAATCTTGTCCAACAACGTCGACTGAACCTCCATTGCTGCAAGAAAGCCTTTTGGAACAATCTCCAACCGAAGTTCCATAATCTTCGCAGCTAACTCTTTTGGCATTCCCTTGCTCACAAGAACGTTAGCATAACTCTTCCGGCTCAAAGCGTCTGCTACGACATTGGCTTTTCCTGGATGATAATGTAGCTTCATATCGTAATCCTTTATAAGTTCCAACCATCTCCTCTGTCTGAGGTTCAACTCCTTCTGTGTGAAAATGTACTTCAAGCTCTTATGATCCGTGTACGCATCACAACGGTTTCCAATAAGATAATGTCTCTAGGTCTTTAGCGCATGCACTACGGATGCTAACTCTAGATCATGTGTGGCATAGTTCAACTCGTGTGGCTTCAGTTGTCGTGAGGCATACGAAACAACTTTTCCTTCCTGCATAAGCACACAACCAAGTCCCAAGCGAGAGGCGTCACAATACACTTGAAACTCCTTATGTATATCTGGCAAGGTCAGCACTGGGGCTGTAGTCAATTGCTCCTTCAGCTCTTGAAAACTTGTCTCGCACTCCTCCGTCCATTTGAACTTAGTATCCTTCTTTAACAATTCAGTCATTGGTTTAGCAATCTTGGAAAAATTCTCAATGAATCTCCGATAATATCCTGCCAGTCCAAGGAAACTGCGGATTTCGCCAACTGAAGTGGGTGCCAACCATTCAGTGACCGACTGAACCTTACTGGGATCCACTGCTATACCCTCTCCGGATATAACATGCCCAAGAAATCCAACTTCTTTCAACCAAAACTCGCACTTGCTGAATTTGGCATATAACTGGTGTTCCCTGAGTTTCTCGAGAACCAAACGCAAGTGTTCCGCGTGCTCCTCTTCGTCCTTCGAGTATATCATCAATGAATACCACAACAAACTTGTCCAAATACTCCATGAACACCTTGTTCATCATACTCATGAAATAGGCAGGGGCGTTAGTCAGTCCAAATGACATGACCGTATACTCATATAATCCATACCGCGTGGTAAACGCTGTCTTGGGTATATCCTTCTCTCAGATCTTCAACTGATGGTATCCTGATCGTAGATCAACCTTTGAAAACACCTCAGCTCCTTGTAACTGATCAAACAGATCATTAATCATCGGTAAGGGATACTTGTTCTTTATCGTTACTTCATTCAGAGCTCGGTAATCAACAACCATTCTCAGGGATTTATCCTTCTTCTCCACCAAAAGTACTGGGGCTCCCCAAGGTGATGAGCTTCTACGAATGTAACCTTTCTCCAACAACTCATTAATCTTCTTCTTAATTTCCTCCAGGTCATTTGCTGGCATCCGATAGGGTCTGTTGGATATCGGCCCTGTACCTGGCAATAGCTCTATCAAAAACTCGATGTCTCTATCCGGTGGCATACCTGGTAACTCTTCGGGGAAAACATCCGGAAAATCCTTTACTACAGGTACTTCCTCCTGTACAACTCCCGTGAGGGTGTTTACTTGGCTCCTCCTAGGCACATGCCTAGATACATACTTAATCCTTTTTCCCTCCGGGGCGGTAAGATAAATTGACTTACTAGCACAGTCAATACTTCCTCCATACTTTGACATCCAGTCCATACCTAATATCACATCCAATCCTTGCGACTCCAAGATAATTAGGTCAGACGGAAATACATCTGTGCCAATGATTAGGGGTATCTGGGTGCACCATCTGCTAGCCATGTACTCTGCTCCTGGCGAGCTCACTAAAAGGGGTGTCCTAAGGGTTTGGGTTGGTAGCTTAAACTTTTCCACAAATCCCCTTGATATGTATGAATGCGATGCACCAGTATCGAAAAGAACAATTGCGGTAAATGATTGAACCAAAAACTTACCTATTACCGTGTCCGGCTGCTCTTCAACTTCCTCCATGTTAACGTGGTTCACTTGTCCTTTGTTGAATGGATTGGGCTTCTTCCCTGCGCTCCCATTTCCATTTCCATTCTTTCCCTCAGAGTAGTCATTGGCATAGTGCCCTATCTTCCCGCACTTGTAGCAAACAACTTGGCTTAAGTCCCTCTTTGCGGGTGTAGCTGGGTTAGAGCGGTTCTGATTATTGTTGGCTCAATTCCCATTCCCGTTCTTCGCACCATTATGGTTATGCGATCCTCCTCCAGCATGGTTATGACCTCCATGGTTATGAACAAGTCCTCCCGAGTTCGGGGTTAAGGGAGGCTTCTGGTGAGCTCCTGAGTTGTATTTCCCTTGTCCATACTTCCTCTTACGATTGTCAATTTGCCGCTGCTTTCCTTTAATCATTAGGGCCTTATCTACCAACTCCTGATAGTTGTTGAAGGTTGCTACCATCAACTGCATACTCATCTCATCATTCAGCCCTTCCATAAACTTCTCCTGCTCCGCGGCATCTGTGGCCACATCATAAGGGGCATAACGTGAATACTTGCTAAACTCATCCACGTACTGGCCAACAGTACGGTTCTCCTGACGTAGATTGCGAAACTCACGCTTCTTCATCTGCATAGCTCCAGTCGAGACATGGGCAGTACGAAAAGCCTGCTGAAACTGAGCCCATGTGACAGTGTCGATAGGATAGGTGGCTGTGAAATTCTCCCACCATGCTGCTGCAGGTCCATCTAGTTGGTGTGCGGCAAAACGCACCTTCTCAGCATCTGTGCATCCTGCGGTGGTTAACTCCCTTCCAATACGACGTAGCCAATCATCTGCAACTATTGGCTCGATGCTACTGGAGAACACCGGCGGCTGTAACCTTAAGAAACGGGTGAGGTTATCCACTGGCGGCGGGTTGTTGTTGGCATTGTTGTTGTTGGCATTGCCCTGGTTCTGAACTAGCAATTGCATCAAGGCATTCTGCTACTGGATCAACTGGGTGATCTCCGGTGGGAAAACAAAATCGGGGTCTCTTCTCGGAGGCATCTGATGGGTTTAGATGGAAGAGATTAGAATAGAAAAAGATCTAGGTGAGAAACACTACCCATATGTATATGAGGCAAACACAAGCATTCATTCAATCAATCAAGCAAGGGCATACAAAACGGTCTAGGACTATCGCAAAAGTGCTCACTACTACTAGTTACATGGGGGAATACTATTATCATATGGTGGTCATCTAGAAGTTTTGATCAGTGGAAGACTCCATGATGTCTGCTCCAGCTTCATCTTCGTAGTCATCATCACTTGAATCTGAGTCGGTGTCGTCGATGATGATGTAGTTGTCCGGACGAATGGGGTCTTCTCTTGGAACTGGTCCTCCCATGAAAATTCCGATCTTCTCGACTAGGTCGTCATTCTTCTCCAATAGGGTCTTGATTTCTTCCTCATATCCATCGCGCGTGGACTTAAGTTCTTCCTCCAGCTCGATGATCCTAGTTTTCGCCATCTTCAACTCGATCATGTCTGCGCACATCTGGTTCTCCTGACGTCGAATGTGCTGGTTTTGCTCCTGGATAAAGGCTGCGACAGATCTATCCTTCCTGGTGCTGATCATCTCCCATTAGTCGTCTCGGCGCCCACATATTTGATAGGTGGTATCCTCAAGTTCCTTGTTGTAGATTTCTCCAATGCGTCCCATGGTAATATGAGCTGCCATACTCTTGCCAAGGCTCCAAGTGGGAGCTTCGAAAGAAAATTCTATGGGTTTGGAATTTGGCAAGAACGTTCTTCCTGGAACTCATACTTGAATCATCCAGCGCTCTTCTTCTGGTAGAGTGGCGTTGTACGTCCCGGTGAAGCTTGGTATTCCAATATTCAAGTACCTAATGACTTCCTTCAAGTGGCATCCAAAAGGTGTGTCTTTATCTGGTTGTGCAAACTTGTTCTTCTTCTCCTTCATCCTAAAGAGTGGAAAAAGGAGAGGAGTCAGAAATGAGAAGAGAAGTGTGACCTATGGTTTATCTTAGTGGCCGTGTCCTACACTCAACCTGGCTCTGATACCATCTTGTAGCGATCCGACCTCAGATGGCCAAGTCTCTGTGCTTCCGTGTCATCCCTGGATCGGTAATGCTGACACACACAGTACTCGAAGGATTTATAACAGAGTAGCAATCACACACTTATTACATCGAATGTCTCAAAAGAGAAATTATTACAATAATATGGCTTAAGGCCATCTAATGCGATAACAGCGGAAGGCTTGGAAGATAAAGTGAGTCCATCAACTCCAACGGCATAGCTGAGCTGCACGGCAACGACCTACGAACCTTACTCCTCATCTGAAAAGTCTGCAACATAATACGTTGCAGCCCGAGAACGGGTCAGCACATGGAATATGCTGGCAATGTAACACAAAAGAGCAATAACAGAATAATGCTACCACTACATGCATATTTGGCTGGTGGAAAGCTCTATGGTTACAATTTTGCGAAAAGCCAATTTTTCCCTACTACAAAGGAATCAGTTTTAATTTAACTATCATGGTGGTTGAAACATCATTTGAGAAGGTAACCCCAACTCAATGATCCCAATTAAAATAGTTAACATCCCAGCAAGATTAATTAAGAGTGTTGAGATACATGCGAATACTCAAGTACTAGATACTCAGAATTGTCCATAACCGGGGACACGGCTAACCATGATTAGATTGTACACTCTGCAGAGGTTTGCGCACTTTTCCCCGCAAGACTCGATCGCCTCTGTTGATTTCTCGCACTACATGGTGTTTGAGAAACGGATGACCGAGACACAGTCTTTCAGAAACATTAACTCTCTACTCCGGGTAGACCATACCAAACCTACAAACCCACTACCTGCTGATCCACCTCTTCGAGAGCTTCACGTAACTTACTCAACTATGCTAGAGCCCATAATAGCTTGCGGCTGCACACGTAAGTTTCTAGCATGAATAGACTCATTTCCCTTTGAGCCTGGGTGGCGGTCCATAGGAGAATCACACGGTAACCCCGGGATTTCCAAAAATAAAACAGGCAATCACTGGATACCCCAGGTGCCTCAATCCACCCAGATGTGTATTAAAGTTGCCACCTTAAGTAAACCATTAATTAACAATCTCACATCTGTCATGGAAATCACTCAAACCCAATCCACGTCTACGAGCATAGCATGGCAATATAAGCATAACGTAGAAGTAACTCCCAAGGGTTTGATAATAAACAGGGCAATAGGTTCTACCTCAGCAACTACTTCCCAACCCACAAGTTAAAGAAATCCTAGTCATGCAATGTTTGAGGGTTGAAACTAATGCATAAAAACTGGGTATGAAAAGAGTATGATCAATGTGTTACTTGCCTTGTTAACGATCCGTGAATCCTAGAGACTCGTAGTAACACGCTTCACACTCCGGGAATTCTATCGCAAGCAAACAATAACATACATAAGCAACAATCAAAGATGCACAATAGAACTCCAAATAAAAGAGTTTGACCGGAGAGTTCAACTTAAGAACTCCGGTTTGCAAAAAGAATCAAATCAAACGGAGCAACAAAACTCAAACGGCAAAAGAAACAAGACCCGTTAACTAATCTGAACTAGGGTCAAATTTTACAGAGATAAAAACTTGTTTGAGTTGATTATTCGGAAAGAGGGTTTCGAGATGAAACTCCAGGCACTTGAATCGCCTGATTCCGATAAACGAGAGAAAAGATAAACAGGTTTGAACATCGGATCAGAAATCGCGATCAGAATAATCGCGGAATAAATCCGATAAAAAGAAAAACGACGAACGGCTAAACGAACGAACGTTCGTTAACAGAAACTAAATGGTGAACACGTTCGTTAGAACGAACGAACGAGCGAACGCTCGCTAAGTAAATAAACCGGGGAATAAAACCGATCTATAAAAAAACGAACTAGGGTTTTCTTCAAAAAAAACCGAAGGGTTTTTCTTAAAAAAAACCGGCAGCGGGGCGGGTACCTCCGGCGAGGTCGTCCGGTGAGGCGGGCGGCTCCGGCGGGGCTCGGCGAGGGGCGACGGGGCTTGGGGAGGGCGCGGGTGGCGGTGAGAGGCGGCGGCGGCGCTAGGGCGGCGGCGGCGACTCGGCGGCGGCGGCTCGGGGCTCGGCTCCGGGCCCGGGGTGGCGGCGATGGTGGCGGGTGGTGGCGGGGTGGTGGTAAGGCGGCGGGGCGGCTGTATTTATGGAGGGGGGCTGCTCCGGCTTGGGGAAGGGGGCGCCCGGGGTGGAGTCCGGCTCGGACTCCCCTCGGCGTCCGTGCGGCGCACGGCGGCGCGCGCGGGGAGGCGGCGGCGGTGGCGGCTGGGCCGGCCTACTCGGCTGGGCCTTTGGCCCAGTCGGGCACGTTTTTTTTAAACATTCCGCCGAATAGAAAAAATCTAGAAAAATGAATAAAAATCTAAAAATTCCAAAACAAGTTTTCTCCGTCTAAATAAAATATTTAGAACAAGATGAACTTTTCTTGGCCCCTAAAATGCAATTTTTAAAACATGCAAATTTTTTCTAGGGCAAATAAAAATCTGGAATAAACTCAAATAAAATCCAAAAATGATTTTAACATTTTTCCTCCGATATTTCAATTGTTTTGGAGAAGTCATATTATCTCCCCTCATTTATTATTTGTCACCCGTCGAGCATGATCCTCACACCTCCGAATGATCTTCCGCATAGCCTTCTCGCAACCTTGCTCATGATACCACTTGTTAGAATAAAACACTAATGCAAGATCATAGACGACACACCGAGGCACGATATTTGTTAACGAGGTTCACCGATATGGCTACATCCCCGGGGCATGACTACGGGTGCTCCTCCCCAAGATACCACAACACCGGCCGCCCGGGCGCCGGCACAAGCCGTCGGCTCCCCCGCGTACCTGTTGCTATCAAGTCGTCATAGGTTACAACGTGTGGTGCCCCTCCGTATATAAGAGGCCTAGGATACAAGTGTCTGACTCCTACACAGCTCGTACCTAACCACACCAATTACAACTCCAAGTCCACGTAACCCCTTGCGTACATAATATTCGACACAAATATAACAATAAAAGCGACGGACTGCATAATAAAGGTACATACACAAGTGGCAATATAAAGTGTCGTTCTTTCGCACTAAGATTTTGTGTATCCAACCCTAAAGCGCATGACAACCTCTGCTTCCCTCTGCGAAGGGCCTACCTTTTTCTTTATGTTTTTACTTTATGCTTGAGTCAAGGTGATCCTCACCTTCCCCTTTTTCATTTTATCCTTTGGCAAGCTCCTCA
>NC_041392.1:745640994-745703207 GCF_002162155.2 Triticum dicoccoides | reverse complement strand
ATTGGATGTTCGTTAGCATGGACTATTATTTTTGACATCACCTAAAGGTGAATACGTTGTGAGGCAACACAATAAGTCCCTATCTTTCTCAGTGTCCGGCTGAAACTCCATAACCACAAGTATTGCGTGAGTGTTAGCAATTGTAGAAGACTATATGATAGTTGAGTATGTGGACTTGCTGAAAAGCTCTATTCTTGACTCTTTCTGATGTTATGATAAATTGCGATTGCTTCAATGACTGAGATTATAGTTTGTTAGCTTTCAATGAAGTTTCTAAACCATACTTGACATTGTGAATTGATTGTTACTTGAGCATAAGAAATCATTTGACAAAATCTATTTATGTTGCTGTTATAAGAATGATCATGATGCCCTCATGTCTGTATTTTATTTTTATCGACACCTCTATCTCTACACATGTGGACATATGATACGTCTCCAACGTATCTATAATTTATGAAGCTTCATGCAATTTTATTATCTGTTTTGAATGATTACGAGCTTTATTATACACTTTTATATTACTTTTGGGACTAACCAACTAACCGGAGGCCCATCCCATATTGTTGTTTTATTGCCTGTTTCAGTATTTCGAAGAAAAGTAATATCAAACAGAGTCCAAACGGAATGAAACCTTCGGGAGCGTGATTTTTGGGAAGAATGTGATCTGGAAGACTTGGAGTCCATGTCAGAAGAGCCTCGAGGAGGCCAGGAGATAGGAGGGTGTGCCTACCATCCCTGGGCGCCCCTTGTCTCATGGGCCCCTCGAGCACCCCCCGACTGCCTTCCTTCACCTATATAATCCCATATATCCTAAAAACATCCACGGAGAAGATAGATCGGGATTTCCGCCGCCGCAAGCCTCTGTAGCCACCAAAAGTCAATCGGGACCCTGTTCCGGCACCCTGCCGGAGGGGGGGGGGATCCCTCACCGGTGGCCATCTTCATCATCCCGGTGCTCTCCATGACGAGGAGGGAGTAGTTCACCCTCGAGGCTGAGGGTATGTACCAGTAGCTATGTGTTTGATCTCTCTCTCTCTCTCTCTCTCTCTCTCTCTCGTGTTCTCTCTCGTGTTCCCTCTATGGCACGATCTTGATGTATCGCGAGCTTTGCTATTATAGTTGGATCTTATGACGTTTCTCCCCCTCTACTCTCTTGTGATGAATTGAGTTTTCCCCTTCAAGTTATCTTATCGGATTGAGTCTTTAATGATTTGTGAACACTTGATGTATGTCTTGCGTGGGATACCCGTGGTGACAATGGGGTATTCTATTGATCCACTTGATTTATGTTTTGGTGATCAACTTGCGGGTTCCGCCAATGAACCTATGCATAGGGGTTAGCACGCGTTCTTGTCTTGACTCTCCGGTAGAAACTTTGGGGCACTCTTTGAAGTACTTTGTGTTGGTTGAATAGATGAATCTGAGATTGTGTGATGCATATCGTATAATCATGCCCACGGATACTTGAGGTGACAATGGAGTATCTAGGTGATATTAGGGTTTTGGTTGCTTTGTGTCTTAAGGTGTTATTCTAGTATGAACTCTATGAAAGATTGAGCGGAAAGAATAGCTTCATGTTATTTTACTACGAACTCTTGAATAGATCGAGCAGAAAGGATAACTTTGAGGTGGTTTTGTACCCTACCATAATCTCTTCGTTCGTTCTCTGCAATTAGTGGCTTTGGAGTGACTCTTTGTTGCATGTTGAGGGATTGTTATGTGATCCAAGTTTGTTATTATTGTTGAGAGAACTTGCACTAGTGAAAGTATGAACCTTAGGCCTTGTTTCCTATCATTGCAATACTGTTTACGCTCACTTTTATCATTAGTTACCTTGCCGTTTTTATAATTTCAGATTACAAATACCTTTATCTACCATCCATATTGCACTTGTATCACCATCTCTTCGCCGAACTAGTGCACCTATACAATTTACCATTGTATTGGGTATGTTGGGGACACAAGAGACTCTTTGTTATTTGGTTGCAGGGTTGTTTGAGAGAGACCATCTTCATCCTACGCCTCCCACGGATTGATAAACCTTAGGTCATCCACTTGAGGGAAATTTGCTACTGTCCTACAAACCTCTGCACTTGGAGGCCCAACGACATCTACAAAAAGAAGGTTGTGTAGTAGACATCAAGCTCTTTTCTGGCGCCGTTGCCGGGGAGGTGAGTGCTTGAAGGTATATCTTTAGATCTTGCAATTGAATCTTTTTGTTTCTTGTTTTATCACTAGTTTAGTCTATAAAAGAAAACTATAAAAAATGGAATTGAGTTTTTCTCATACGCTTCATCTTTTTAATATCTTTCGTGAGAATGATGGGAAGAAAAATTGTGCTCAAGTGCTAGAAGAAGAAATCTATAAAATGTTTGTTACTAAATCTTTGAATGATGAGCATGATTGTAATGTTATTAGTATGAATTCTTTGAATACCCATGATGCTAATGATATGCAAAGCCACAAGCTTGGGGATGCTATGTTTGATGAATATGATATCTTTTGTCCCCCAAGTTTTGATGAGAATATTTATTATGATGAAAGCATGCCTCCTATTTATGATGATTATATTGATGAAAGTGGGTAGGGAAGAGTGTCAACTTTAGGTAGTATTGATCCCACTATTTTGCAGGATGTTGAATCTTATTGTGATGAATATGAAAGTGGATTTGGAAGAGTGTCAACTTTATTTAGTGATGATCCCACTATTTCGGAAGAGGTTCCAATTGATTATGAGAACAAAGTTGCTCTCTATGATGATTATTGTGATGACTTGTATGCTATTAAGAATAATGATAGCCATGAAACTTGTCATCATGATTTTAGTTTTCAATTGGATTATGCCTCACATGATAATTATTTTGTTGAGTTTGCTCCCACTACTATTGATGAGAATAAATTTGCTTATGTGGAGAGTAGTAAATTTTCTATGCTTGTTGATCATGAAAAGAATGCTTTATGTGCTGGTTATATTGTTGAACTCATTCATGATGCTACTACAAATTATTACGAGAGAGGAACATATGCTTGTAGGAATTGCAATAATATCAAGTTTCCTCTCTATGTGCTTAAAATTTTGAAGCTATGCTTGTTTTACCTTCCTATGCTAATTGATTATTGTTCCCATAAGTTGTTTTCTCACAAAATACCTATGCATAGGAAGTGGGTTAGACTTAAATGTGCTATTCATATGCTTCATGATGCCCCCGTTATGTTTCAATTCCTATCTTTTATGTGAGCATCATTGCCATCATCATGCCTAGCTAGAAAGGCATTAAAGAAAAGCGCTTGTTGGGAGACAACCCAATATTTACCCTTACTGTTTTTGTGTTTCCACATGATTATGCTACTGTATTAATCATGTTTTATAGCTTTTGATTCAATAAAGTGCCAAGTAGAGCCTTTGGGAAGACTTGGGTGAAGTCTTTATGATCATGCTGTGAAAAACAGAAACTTTAGCGCTCACGAGATTAGCTGCCATTTTTTTACATAAGAGTGATTTTAGGTTGATTATTTTTTCAGAATTAATATACAAATTCCTCAGGTCCACCAATTTATTTCAGAATTTTTGTAGTTCCATAAGTATAGGTTTGATACAGATTACTACAAACTGTTCTGTTTTTGACAGATTCTGTTTTCTAGGTGTTGTTTGCTTATTTTGATGCATCTATGGCTAGTATGTAAGGGTATGAACCATAGAGAACTTGGAATACAGTAGGTTTAACACCAATATGAATTTAAAATGATTTCATTACAGTACCAAAAGTGGTGATTTATTTTCTTATACTAATGGAGCTTACGAGTTTTGTTTTGAGTTTCGTGTTGTGAAGTTTTCAAGTTTTGGGTAAAGATCTGATGGACTAGGAATAAGGAGTGGAAAGATCCTAAGCTTGGGGATTCCCAAGGCACCCCAAGGTAATATCCAAGGACAACCAAGAGCCTAAGCTTGGGGATACCCCAGATGGCATCCCCTCTTTCGTCTTCATTCATCGGTAACTTTACTTGGAGCTATATTTTTATTTGCCACATGATATGTGTTTTGCTTGGAGCATCATTTTATTTTGTTATTATTTGATTTATGTTATCTAGAATAATGTTTTGCATCTATATTTTCAATAAAAATGTCAAGGATAGCCTTTACCATGCTTATTTTGCTAGTATACATGTTGCTGTTTGAAAAGAGAAAGTTTACCGCTGTTGCAAAAATTCCCTAGAAAAGTCAGAGAGTGATATAATGTTGTATCGTTTTGAATAATGATCTCTGATAAATCTTTTACAGCATAGTATGTTTCTTATAATTTTTGGAGTTAGGGAAGTATGATGAATCTTGCATTCTTTACAGATTATACTGTTTTGGCAGATTGCTGTTATGTTTACATTGTTTGCATATGCTTTCTTGGTTAATGATTCTATTTGATGATAGGAGTATTAAATATGCAGAGACATTTAGTATGCAATGTTGAACAATAATGTTAGTAATATGTTACAGTAGAAAATGATAAGGTTTTTGCATTGTTTTATACTAACTTATCTCACGAGTTCTTGTTGAGTTTGGTGTGAATGAAGCTTTTCGAGATTTACGAAAACCGTGATATAAAAGGAATTAAGGAGACACAAAAGCTCAAGCTTGGGGAAGCCCAAGGAACCCCAAGATAATATTTTAAGAAGTCTCAAGCATCTAAGCTTTGGGATGCCCCGGTAGGCATCCCACCTTTCTTCTTCAACAATTATCGGTTAGTATCGGTTGAACCTAAGTTTTTGCTTCTTCACATGAGTCGTGCTATCCTTGCAATGACTTTTTATTTTGTTTTGCTTGCTGTTTGAATAATATACCCAGATCTGAAATTCTTAAATGTTAGAGAGTCTTCACATGTTACATAATTATTTAACTACTCATTGATCTTCACTTATATCTTTTTGGAGTAGTTTGTCATTTACTTGTGTGCTTCACTTATATCCTATGAGTAAATGGTTGAATGAGTTGAATGTCATAAATCTGAAAATTATATATGCTTCATATGCTTATGCCATGGGGAGTAATGACTTCACATATAAGAAGTAGAGGTTGTAAATTTATTGAAGGTTAGCAAGCATTGTATTGGTCATTTGATCAATTCATGAAAGAATATTGAAGGAAGAGAGATTTCACATATAAATATACTATCTTAGACAATCTTTTATAACCGTGAGCACTCATTAAGTATGACATGCTAAAGATTTGATGTTGGACAAGGAAGACAACGTAATGGGTTATGTTTTCTCACATCTCAGTTAAAGTATACTAGTCGTCAACCCGTGCACCTGCACGGGCTAGCAATTGAAAGACCACAAAATTGTATGTGATGTTTATGAAAATGTGTGATAATTCATTTTCTGAAATGTCGGTGCCTCAAATTTTTAATGGTCCATGGAAAGATAATAAAGAATCATATGCATTCACGAAAAAAAAATCCTTGTCATCCGTTCTTGTGGAAACCATTTTTTGATAGATCCTTCACGTTGATTTAAATATTGTTATCCCACTAACTAAATATATTCTCACTACTATGTATGGTGCTATATTTCTCCTTTTTCTAGTGTATTTATTTCGTCTTTTTAATTGACATGTACATATGCATGCATACTTAAATTTGTTTCTGTCATATCTTACTTTAACATAGATAAGTTTAGGCCAAGTGATCCTTGTCTAAAAATGTGGCTAAAGCTAACAAAAGCCAAGAAATAATTATGGAAAAATAGCAAAATACAGATTATAAGCTAGATGCAAATGTATGGACATTGAAGTGTAGAAAATCACAACTGCCTATGGAATAAATCAAATGCATACCTCACAGTTCGCCCCTTTCATTAAATTGAATCTACGTAATTTATTTTACTTCTAGCATTAATATGTATATGCGATCTAAGATATTAGTGATGCCGTATATATGTGCATTTGATTTGGCCATTAGATAATCTAGATAGATAGGTGTCTTGTATAATTTGTCCAATTTTATACATTATTTGTGAACCTGAGATTTTAAGGTGTTCTCATGTCGTAACATGATATACTGAGAAGGATTCTATCATTAGTAATACATCATTGCTAGGCGATCACAGGCCATAAATAAGAGCAGAAACTGTTTACACGCGTGAGTATGGTAAATAAGTACATACATCGTATTAGGAAGCCTAATATGACTAACATGATTTACTACATAAGGCGATGTTTGATTTTCTGAATCTGCAGTTTTTTTTCTATCAGCGATCTGGTTGGGGAGGGTGTACCTACCATCTAGTAGATGGTCGTGAGATATTTTCTCCACCCCGATTTTTTTTCCTTTTTTATCTATCGTGGAGTTTCACGTGTGGATGTTTTTTTTTGTTTTTTACTACCGCTGGACAATCGTGTAGTTTTTATCCGTGGAGGTCTCTATTCATGGATTCTTTTTTCTTTTTTCATCTATCGTGGAGTATACGTACGTGTAGGCTCCTATTTTTTTTCACTACCCATGCACGTGGCAGATCCTTTTTTACTGCACCATATTTATTACGCAACACATCATGGAGTTTTCATCTGTGTACGCTCCTATTTTTTTTCACCACCCATGGATGTGACAGATTCCTTTTTAGTGCACCATCTTTTTACGCAACTTTTCCTTCTATCCTGACCGTAAATTGTACAATCCAACGCTACAATTAACATTGATGATGTGGGTTAATTAAACGGCTTGAAAGGTGCCTCCAATTAGTAAATATAAGATTGTCATGGATCATTCAAACATGTTGAGCTTGCCTTTCCCCCTCATGCTAGCCAAAATTCCTTGCACCAAGTAGAGATACTACTTGTGCTTCTAATATCCTCAAACCTAGTTTTTGCCATGAGTGTCCACCATACCTACCTATATGCGGTATTTACCTGCCGTTCCAAGTAAATTTGCATGTGCCAAACTCTAAACCTTCAAACAATAATCTTTTTTGTATGCCCGAATCGCTCATGTAGCGACTAGGGGCTGTCAGTATCTTCCCCAGGATGAGTGGACTCCGCTCATCATTCACGAGAGAAATGGCTGGTAACCGGGATGCCCAGTCCCATGATCAAAAGATAAAAATCAAATAAAAAATAATTGCAAACAAAACTTCCCCAGGTTTGATGTTAGTTGGAGGCACCCGTTGTTTCGGGCAAGCCATGGATTGATGATTGTTGGTGGAGGGGGAGTAAAAACTTTTACCATTCTGTTTGGGAACCGTCTATAATGTATGTAGTATGGAGATATTGGGAACTCTTGGTTGTTATGTTGAAAATGAGATCATACCTCTCAAAATTTTTTATCTCTATTTCAAAATTGAGCTCTGGCACCTCTGCAAATCCCTGCTTCCCTCTGCGAAGAGCCTATCTTTTACTTTATGTCTTTTACTTTATGCAAGAGTCAAGTTGATCTTCACCTTTCCCTTTTTCATTTTATCCTTTGGCAAGCACTTTGTGTTGGGGTGATCCTGATATATATATCCAATTGGATGTAAGTTAGCATGAACTATTATTGTTGACATCACCCAAAGGTGAATACGTTGGGAGGCAACACTATAAGCCCCTATCTTTCTCAGTGTTCGATTAAAACTCCATAACCACAAGTATTGTGTGAGTGTTAGCAATTGTAGAAGACTAAATGATAGTTGCGTATGTGGAGTTTGCTAAATCAAAGCTCTAACATAGACCCTTCCTGAAAATAAGATGAATTGCAATTGTTTGATGACTGAGAATGAAGTTTGCTAGTTTTCAAGAAAGTTTATGGTCTATGCTTTAACACGTGAATAGCTTGTTGCTTGATCGTGAGAAGTTTTATGAGATGAACTACTATTATGACATATAATCATGCTAGAAAAGGTGATTGAAATTATCATTGATCAAACTTATGCACCTGCTAGCATTCACACTTCATAAATTCTTTCTTTATCATTTACCTACTCGAGGACGAGTAGGAATTAAGCTTGGGGATGCTGATACATGTCCAACATATCTATAATTTATGAAGCATTCATGCTATTTTATTATCTATTTTGAATGATTACGGGCTTTATTATACACTTTTATATTACTTTTGGGACTAACCTACTAACCGGAGGCCCAGCCCATATTGCTATTTTATTGCATATTTCAGTATTTCAAAGAAAAGGAATATCAAACGGAGTCCAAACGGAATGAAACCTTCGGGAGCGTGATTTTTGGGAAGAATATGATCTGGAAGACTTGGAGTCCATGTGAGAAGAGCCTCGAGGAGGCCAGGAGATAGGAGGGTGCGCCCCCCTATCTTGTGGGTCCCTCGAGCACCCCCCAACCGACTTCCTTCACATATATAATCCCATATACCCTAAAAACATCCACAGAGAAGATAGATCGGGAGTTCCGCCGCCGCAAGCCTCTGTAGCCACCAAAAGTTAATCGGGACCCTGTCCCGGCACCCTGCCGGAGGGGGGGGATCCCTCACCGGTGGCCATCTTCATCATCCCGGCGCTCTCCATGACGAGGAGGGAGTAGTTCACCCTCGAGGATGAGGGTATGTACCAGTAGCTATGTGTTTGATCTCTCTCTCTCGTGTTCTCTCTCGTGTTCCCTCTATGGCACGATCTTGATGTATCGCGAGCTTTGCTATTATAGTTGGATCTTATGACGTTTCTCCCCCTCTACTCTCTTGTGATGAATTGAGTTTTCCCCTTCAAGTTATCTTATCGGATTGAGTCTTTAATGATTTGTGAACACTTGATGTATGTCTTGCGTGGGATACCCGTGGTGACAATGGGGTATTCTATTGATCCACTTGATTTATGTTTTGGTGATCAACTTGCGGGTTCCGCCAATGAACCTATGCATAGGGGTTAGCACGCGTTCTTGTCTTGACTCTCCGGTAGAAACTTTGGGGCACTCTTTGAAGAACTTTGTGTTGGTTGAATAGATGAATCTGAGATTGTGTGATGCATATCGTATAATCATGCCCACGGATACTTGAGGTGAAAATGGAGTATCTAGGTGATATTAGGGTTTTGGTTGCTTTGTGTCTTAAGGTGTTATTCTAGTATGAACTCTATGAAAGATTGAGCGGAAAGAATAGCTTCATGTTATTTTACTACGAACTCTTGAATAGATCGAGCAGAAAGGATAACTTTGAGGTGGTTTTGTACCCTACCATAATCTCTTCGTTCGTTCTCTGCGATTAGTGGCTTTGGAGTGACTCTTTGTTGCATGTTGAGGGATTGTTATGTGATCCAAGTATGTTATTATTGTTGAGAGAACTTGCACTAGTGAAAGTATGAACCTTAGGCCTTGTTTCCTATCATAGCAATACCGTTTACGCTCACTTTTATCATTAGTTACCTTGCTGTTTTTATAATTTCAAATTACAAATACCTTTATCTACCATCCGTATTGCACTTGTATCACCATCTCTTCGCCGAACTAGTGCACCTATACAATTTACCATTGTATTGGGTGTGTTGGGGACACAAGAGACTCTTTGTTATTTGGTTGCAGGGTTTTCTGAGAGAGACCATCTTCATCCTACGCCTCCCACGGATTGCTAAACCTTAGGTCATCCACTTGAGGGAAATTTGCTACTGTCCTACAAACCTCTACACTTGGAGGCAGAACAGCGTCTACAAGAAGAAGGTTGTGTAGTAGACATCAACATATTTTTCGATTTCGGCTTCTGCTTGAGGACAAGCGAGGTCTAAGCTTGGGGGAGTTGATACATCCATTTTGCATCATGGTTTTATATCAATATTTATTGCATTATGGGCTGTTATTACACATTATATATCAATACTTATGGCTATTCTCTCTTATTTTTTAAGGTTTACCATGAAGAGGGGGAATGCCGGCAGCTGGAATTCTGGCTGGAAAAGGAGCAAACATTGGAAACCTATTCTGCACTGCTCCAAAAGACCTGAAACTCCACGAAACTTATTTTTGGAATTAATAAAAAATATTGAGCGGAAGAAACACCTCAGGGGGCCCACACCCTGGCCAGGAGGGTGGGGGGCGCGCCCACCCTTACTGGGTGCGCCCCCTGTCTACTGGGCCCCCTGGTGGCCCTCCAGTGTCCATCTTCTGCTATATGAAGGCTTTTACCCTGGAAAAAATCATGGGCAAGCTTATGGGACGAAACTCCGCCGCCACGAGGCAGAACCAACCTAGAGCTCCGGCAGAGCTGTTTTGCCGGGGATACTTCCCTTCGGGAGGGGGAAATCATCACCATCGTCATCACCAACGATCCTCCCATCGGGAGAGGGTCAATCTCCATCAACATATTCACCAGCACCATCTCCTCTCAAACCCTAGTTCATCTCTTGTATCCAATCTTGTATCCAAAACCACAAATTGGTACCTCTGGGTTGCTAGTAGTGTTGATTACTCCTTGTAGTTGATGCTTATTGGTTTACTTGGTGGAAGATCATATGTTCAGATCCTTAATGCATATTATTACACCTCTGATTATGAACATGAATATGCTTTGTGAGTAGTTACATTTGTTCCCGAGGACATGGGTGAAGTCTTGCTATTAGTAGTCATGTGAATTTGGTATTCGGTCGACATTTTGATGAGATGTATGTTGTCTCTCCTCTAGTGGTGTTATGCGAACGTTGACTACATGACACATCTCCATTATTTGGGCCTAGAGGAAGGCATTGGGAAGTAATAAGTAGATGATGGGTTGCTAGAGTGGAAGAAGCTTAAACCCTAGTTTATGCGTTGCTTCGTAAGGGGCTGATTTGGATCCATATGTTTAATGTTGTGGTTAGGTTTACCTTAATACTTTTGTTGTAGTTGCGGATGCTTGCAATAGGGGTTAATCATAAGTGGGATGCTTGTCCAAGTAAGGGCAGTACCAAAGCACCGGTCCACCCACATATCAATTTATCAAAGTACCGAACGCGAATCATATGAGCATGATGAAACTAGCTTGACGATAATTCCCATGTGTCCTCGGGAGCTCCTCTCTCATTATAAGAAATTGTCTAGGCTTATCCTTTTCTACAAAAAGAATTGGGCCACCTTGCTGCACCTTATTTACTTTCATTGCTTGTTACTCATTGAGGGAGTCCTGGATTAGGGGGTATCCGGACAGCCAGACTATGTACTTTGGCCGGACTGTTAACTTCATCCCATGTCCGGATGGGACTCTCCTTTGCGTGGAAGGCAAGCTTGGCGATTCGGATGTTAGATCTCCTTCTCTGTAACCGACTCTGTGTAACCCTAGCGCCCTCTGGCGTCTATATAAACCGAAGGGTTTAGTCTGTAGGACAAGGACAATCATAACCATAGGCTAGCTTCTAGGGTTTTAGCCTCTACGATCTCGTGGTAGATCAACTCTTGTAATACACATATCATCAAGACAATCAAGCAGGAAGTAGGGTATTACCTCCATCGAGAGGGCCCGAACCTTGGTAAACATCGTGTCCCCAGTCTCCTATTACCATTAGCCTTAGACGCACAGTTCGGGACCCCCTACCCGAGGTTCGCCGGTTTTGACACCGACATTGGTGCTTTCATTGAGAGTTCCTCTGTGTCGTCGCTGTATGGCTCGATGGCTCCTTCAATCATCAACAACAACGCAGTCCAGGGTGAGACTTTTCTCCCCGGACAGATCTTCGTATTCGGCGGCTTCGCACTGCGGGCCAATTTGCTTGGCCATCTGGAGCAGATCGACACCTACGCCCCTGCCCATCAGGCCAGGTTCGGGAACTTGAATTACACGGCCGACATCCGCGGAGACTTGATCTTCGACGGATTCGGGCCTGCTCCAGGGGCGCCGGACGGTCACGACGGGCACGACATAGATCGGCTGTCAGACACTATTCGAGATAACACACCTGCAGCGGCTACGGACATAAATCCGGGGCAGATCGCGTCATCCGAGGACGGGTGGATGGACCCCGCCATGGAGGCCGCGCACTCATCGGTGTTGGAGCCGAACACAGACTCCACTCCCAAGGAAATCTATGTCACTAGACTCCCAGGCTCGTCTCCGGTCGTAGGTTCCGGACCGCATGCATCCGGACCCATTGACTCTGATTGGGCTCCGGTAACGGAGTTCATCGCTGCGGATATCTTTCAGCACTCACCCTTCGGTGATGTGCTAAATTCATTAAGGTCTCTCTCTTTATCAGGAGACTCTTGGCCGAACAATGTCCGGCTCGAGTGGGAAGCAGATGACGAAGAAATTCGTTACCCATCCACCACCCACTTCATTGCCACTATCGATGATTTAACCGACGTGCTCAACTTCGACTTCGAAGACATCGATGGTATGGACGACGATGCAGGAGAAGAACAGAAACCACCGCCCACAGGGCGCTGGACAACCACCTCTTCATATGATATATATATATGGTGGACACCAACAAAGAAAACAATGGCAATGAGGCAACAGGAGATAACCACTTAGGGAAGCAATCAAAACATGGGCGTCATTGACGCCGCTCTAAGCCCCGCCATAGCAACACCGGCACTGGAGACGAAAACAATCCGGATGGTGCCGAGGATGAATACAATCCCGATCAGCCTACCTTCAAGCCGGCCGAACAGGAAGACAGGCAAGCTAGGCCAGATGAACAGGTGACGGACGGAGATGTCACAGCCCTAGCTTAGTCCTTGCCTGACTCTGCATAAGCATCCATGCATCATGTTTAAATTTAAAGAAACTTGAAATGGGGATTGTTTAAACCCTAGCACCAAATGAATTCAACTAGGGTCAAAATAAAATCTTTTTCATTGAACTCAAAATGCCCTCTAAAAATGTTCAACATTTTTGGTTTGAGGTGGAAGCATCTACCAAAAATGGTTTATATTTTTGCAGGACATATTGGGCTCTGAATTAAATCATACTCTATTTGCATTTGGGCATTTAAATGCTATAAAATATTCTAAATGCCCAAATAATTCTGAAAATAAGTGTGGGCTGTTGGAAATAATCTAAACAAAGCCCCTAATTATTTTCAGGATTTTTAAAGATGCCTACAAATTTTTAATAAAGCCCTACAGTTACAGAAAATTAGAAACACAATTAAAATGACAAAAGAGAGAGAGAGAGAAAGGCCAGTGGCCACTTACCTGCACTGGGCCGGCCCACCTGGCCCGTGCCAGTCACCACCCACCTCTGTCAGTAGGCAGAGGAGGGACACCGCGACGTCGCCGAGCTCGCCACGCCACCTCCCTGCCTGCCTGCGTCGCCCACGCCAGTGCGACGCCTTGAAGGGCCTCCTCGGTGCTGCGCCCGCGTCCCTGGACATCTCATTCTCTCCCCCTGTCCTCTCTCTCGCCCTTTCCCGCCATGGCCGAAGCAGCTGCCGCCGCACCGCCGCCGTAGCTGCGACCACCATCGTCCTCGCGCCGCTCCACCATGTCCGCGATCCCCGCCGTCGTCCGCTCCGTCGAGCTAGCTGAGCCCCGAGCGCTCGCAAGCTCTGCACCGCCTCCACCGACCCCGTCTTCACCGACCGTCGCCGGAGATCCCTTTCGCCGTCACCGCTGCAGCAACTCGTCCCCGACCTCGCCATCTGCCCCGCCGTGACCACCGTGAGCCTAGCTACCTCCCCATCCTCTCCATCCCCTCTCTCGAGCACCGTAGCGACCGCATGAAGCTCAACCGCACGCGCCGCCGCCGAGCTTGTCACCGACGAGACTCCGGCATGCAACGGCCTAGCCACCCTGCCCGTTAGCCTCACCACACCCCAGGAGGCCGCAACACCACTCCACGCATTTCTTCGTGCCTCCTAGCGACGAACCCGAGCTCGCCGAGCTCCGGCCGCCGCCAAACACGTTGCCGGTGCCATTTCCGGTGACCCCGAGCCCAACCACCTGCACCACCCGTCGCGGCTCGCTCCCTGTTGGGGATATTACCACTGGGCGTAAACCGGCTTACTTGGGCCGGGTTAACGTCATAGTGGTATAAGAAGGTGAAGGCCCAAGGCCTATAGTCGGTTTAGAATCTGTATCAGTAAAACCGACCTGATGTATAGCTTGTATTGTAAGTTAGGAATAGAGAGATACCGACCGGGATACGAATATGAACCGGCTGGAACTCTATGGACCGACGGGCGTCACCCGTGTATATAAGGGGACGACCCGGCGGCGGTTCAAGGGACAACGACAACTCGGGCCTAGGCGAAGCTTGTTTGCTCCCTAGCCATCGAGACCACATCAATTCTATCACAACTAGACGTAGGCTTTTACCTTCATCGAAGGGGCCGAACTAGTATAAACCCCACGTGTCTTTGTGTCCGCTTTAACCCCTTCAAGTAAACTCGTAGCGATGGCTCCACGACTAAGTCCTTTCGCTAGGACATCTGCCGTGACAAATCCATGACAGTTGGCGCCCACCGTGGGGCTATCGCACGATGGTTTGACGATCTTGGAGGGCAAGCTCAAAGGACTCGAAGGATATGTTGTGGGCCGGATGACCAAGAGTCGTCGGGGCAGGATCTACATCGATGATGCAGGATGGGGTCCGGAGGCCGATTCAATTGAGTATGGTTACCGGGTCCCCTTTGGCAGCGTACACATCTTCATCGGCAAGATCGGTGAGCCTGGGCCTGAGCCGGACATCTACACCAACCCCGTCGAGACGGCTCAGCGTGCTAGCTTTACTCAGGTTAAACCAGCCATGAAGCGTGCCTTCGTTGGAGTCATCTATGGAGGAGGGCATGAGGACGAATCAGAGCGCGATAGCGAGACTGTCATCTATTCTGGCGACGAGTCCTCGACCGGAGAGACCGAGTCGCTATACCGGATGCAAGACGATCAAGTTAGGGGTTGTTCCGATGGCGACAGTATTTCGGACCCCCCAGGCCAGATCAACCGGGTTGGAATATTCATTGCTGGCACCCAGGCGGCGAATTATTCTTCGACTGCCGCAGCAATGCTCTCCGGATCCGCAGCGGCAGCGGCAGCAGGGGCAGGAGGCCTTGTGCGCCCGCTGGTTCAAGTTCTATCTGATCTGTTTGACGCACTGGCCGCGCTTATGGCAGAGGATGACCCGGCGGATCAAGATGCTCATAATGCAGAAATCGCAAAGGTGAGGGAGCAGATCGTGCAATCCAAAGCGGATCTGGCAGCAGAAAAAGACCGGATGGCCGCAGAGCGGGCCGCTTTGGACGCACATGCCTATAAACTCATGCTTGACCAGAATGCATCATAGGAGTTTTTAAAGCGAAAGCAGAGATCACGCCTGCCGTTAGGGTTTGACCCCCGAAATCTCTTTCACACTCCGGGAGCTGGACCCAGTAATCCACCACGGTACCAGGAGACAAACCGGATTGAGGCGCCAGGGCCAGGAGCGACGGTCCAACCTCGCCTGATGGAGCCCCCTCAACAAAATATTGCGATGCCTCCACCGGTGCAGACACCCCCGGGTCATTATTCGAATCCTATGGACAACCTTGTTGCGGCCGCAGCACGGTTAGAGGCCATCCCGGTCGAAGGGGATTCTCCGCAAGCACTAGAAACACGCCGGGTTAAGGAGCTACTCCGGACCGCGCTGATGCAGCAGGAGGCATACTCATACAGCCGTGATCGGATTCATTCTACGCCCCGTCCGAGCCGGAGTTACAGCAGGCGCATAGATGAACCGGCCATATCAAGCAACGCGCACGGCCGTGAAGCGGCCCGTGGTGATGACCCGGCGGGTGGTGTTGTCGATGCTCGGGATGCGGTGAACCGGGCCCAGGCACAAAGGGAGGCCGAGTTAGCAGCACAGGATAATGCGGGCCAACTTACACCGGTTCGTTCTGCCACCTTTGCCGGACCAAGAATCACATCCGCTCTGGGAGTGCCTTGCTTGATCCCTGCTTTGCGTAGTGTGCGCCTGCCTAAGGATTTCAAGGGCCCACGCAAGGTGCCGAATTATACCGCTGATTTACCCCCTGAAGCATGGATAGAGAGTTATGATATGGCCATGGAAATGCTGGATGTGGATGAGGCTGCATGTGCCAAATATTTCACCATGATGCTCGAAGGCACGGCTCGTACTTGGTTAAAGAGCCTACCGCCCAATTCTATCAGCTCTTGGGCCCAGTTGCGGAGCCGGTTTATACAGAATTTCAAGGATACATGTAAGCAGCCCAAGTCCATAGTAGACCTGGCGGCTTGTGTCCAGGAAGAAGGAGAATCAACAACCCACTGGGTGCGTCGCGTTTCGGAAATTTTGCACTCGTCTGACAGGATTAATGCTGACTCTGCGGTCTTAACTCTGGAAGGCAACTGCCGGTTTGAGCCTCTAAAATTGAAACTGGGACGCATGAAGCGACTCTGTAATGACATGGGAACCCTCATGGATGCCCTAGTGAAGTATGCCGATTCGGATAGTACCAAGGATCCCGAGCTTAATGATAATGAAGCAGGGAAGGGAAAGAAGGATAGCAACTCCAGACAATAGCAGAATAAACTAGTGGGTCATGGAAACGGAGGCAAGCGCAAGGCGGACGACAGCGTGGACTTTGTGGCTAACACTAATGCACAGGACAGGGGGCAGCGGCGCAGAGGTAAACCGACAAATCATAACGGGGCTCCCAATCCTGGTGCAAGCCGTTTGAACTATTTGTTGAATCAGCCTTGCCTAAAGCACGGGACGAAGGAGGCACCGGCTAGCCATCTTTGGAAAGATTGCTACATCATGCAGGAGTTCAAGAACTCTAATGCTTTCCGGTATGATCACGGATCAGGTGGCGGTTCAGGATCCGGTTTCAGCGGGCCGGATCACGATGGGGTTTCCGGTTCAGGACGTAATCAGGGTGGTCACAACTACCAGAATAATCAGAACAGCCAGCAGCAGCAGCAGCAGTCAGGCTATCAGAGCCAGCAGTAGCAGCAGCCGTCGGGCTATCAGAGCCAGCCGAAGCAGTTGAGCAATGGGCAGTACCATGTCTTTACAACGGGCTTGGATAAGCGTGACCGAAAACTCCACCAACGAGCGGTGAATTCTGTTGAACCGGCCTTACCACGTTACTTACGCTGGTCAGAGCAGCCCATCGTGTGGAGCAGAGAAGATCACCCGCTTCGGGTTGATAATCCGGGTCAGTTAGCATTAGTGGTGGACCCTCAGGTGGGGGGTTATAAATTCACCAAGGTACTCATGGATGGAGGAAGCAATATTAACATACTGTATTATGAGACATTCAGGCTCATGGGACTAACTGACAAGGATCTCAGACCATCAAATACGATGTTCCATGGTGTTGTGCCAGGCAAATCTGCATATCCTGTTGGTAAAATAGCTCTGGATGTGACTTTTGGAGACGAGCATGACTCCCGGTCGGAAAAATTGAGCTTCGAAGTGGTGAAGATCCAAAGCCCGTATCACACCTTGTTTGGGCGACCGGCTTATGCCAAATTCATGGCGCGGCCTTGTTATATCTACTTACAGCTCAAGATGCCGGGTTACAAGGGGACGATAACGGTTCACGGGAACCGTCGGATCGCTTTGGAATCTGAAGAGGGTGATGCGGCTTACGCAGAGTCGGTCTGTGCCACGGAAGAGTTGAAGTATTATAAGGACAATGTCGATCCGGCAGATATGACCCCTTTAAAGAAGCCAACTACAGAGCATGATTCAGATCTGAAGTTTAAATCGGCAGCTGAGACCAAGCTTGTTGACTTCGTGCCCGGCGATTCATCCAAGCAGTTCACTATCAGTGCCAACCTGGATCCCAAATAGGAAAGCGCGCTCATCGAGTTCATCCGTGAGAATCGGGACATTTTTGCATGGAAGCCATCTGACATGCCAGGTGTACCGAGGGAACTCGCTGAGCACACTCTTAATGTGGATCCTAAGTATAAACCGGTGAAACAGTTCCTCCGCCGGTTTAACGAAGAAAGACGCAAAGCCATTGGAGAGGAAGTGGCCAGGCTTTTAACAGCTGGTTTTATTATTGAGGTGTTCCATCCAGAGTGGCTTGCTAATCCGGTGCTAGTTCTTAAGAAAAACGGCACTTGGCGTATGTGTGTGGATTATACAGATCTTAACAAAGCCTGTCCTGCAGACCCTTTTGCCCTCCCCCGTATTGATCAGATCATTGATGCCACGGCGGGTTGTGAGCGTTTGAGTTTTTTGGATGCATACTCTGGATATCATCAGATCAAGATGGCGGTTAAGGACCAGGAGAAAACAGCATTCATCACTCCCTTTGGAGCCTTCTGTTATGTATCTATGCCCTTCGGGCTCAAGAGTGCCCAAGCCACCTATCAACGGTGTGTACAGAATTGCCTGCATGAGCAGATCGGCCGCAATGTGCACGCGTATGTAGATGACATTGTAGTAAAATCAAGGCAGAAGGAGACACTGGTGGATGATTTGAAGGAGACCTTTGACAACTTGCGAGCTTACAGGATGATGCTTAATCCGGCCAAGTGTGTTTTCGGTGTTCCAGCAGGCAAGTTGCTGGGTTTCTTAGTGTCTAACAGAGGAATTGAGGCTAACCCGGAGAAGATTACGGCTATTACATCTCTAGCTAAACCGGAGTGTATCAACGATGTTCAGCGTTTGGCGGGCCGAATTGCTGCGCTGAGCCGGTTTATCAGCCGCCTCGGGGAGAAGGCTATCCCTTTGTACCAACTGCTGAGGAAGACAGACAATTTCGTCTGGAGTACAGCTGCTGACGAGGCATTTGAGGATTTGAAGCGGCAGTTAGCCAATCCGCCTGTTCTTGCAGCTTCGGTCGACAAGGAGCCACTATTATTATACGTAGCGGCTAATGCTCGGGCAGTTAGTGTGGCTATTGTGGTAGAGCGCAAAGAGGCAGGCAAGGAATATCCGGTTCAGCGGCCGGTTTATTATATCAGTGAGGTGCTGATTGAGTCCAAGCAAAGGTATCCGCATTGGCAGAAGCTGGTCTATGGTGTTTTTATGGCCAGTCGAAAATTGAAGCAGTATTTTCAAGGGCACCCCATCACAGTGGTCAGTTCAGCTCCCTTGGGTGATATTATACAGAATCGGGAGGCGACTGGCCGGATTGCCAAGTGGGCTATCGAGCTGGGGCCACACGGTCTGAAGTACGTGCCTCGGACGGCCGTGAAGTCTCAAGCACTTGTTGATTTCATCAATGATTGGACGGAATTACAGGCACCAGAGGAGAAGCCGGATCACACATATTGGACTATTCATTTTGATGGGTCCAGGCAATTGGAAGGCTCGGGGGCTGGAGTCGTATTAACTTCCCCGCGAGGTGATAAGTTTTGTTATGTTCTCCGCTTAATGTTCCCTTGTACTAATAATGCAGCTGAGTATGAAGCCTTGCTCCATGGTCTGCGGATGGCTAAAGAGATGAATTTAAGCCGGGTCAAGTGTTTTGGTGACTCAGACCTAGTGGCTCAACAGGTGTCTGGCACTTGGGATTCTAAGGACCCGCTCATGGCTGCATATCATCGGGAAGTGGATAATATTGCAGGTTGTTTCAAGGGTTATCAAGTGGATCATGTGGACCGTCGGAAGAATGAAGCGGCGGATGCTTTAAGCCAGTTGGGCTCTCAGCGTAAACCGGTCCCGCCTAACGTCTTTTTGGATGTGTTGCACAATCCGTCAGTCAAGCTCCCAGGTGAAGCGGATTTGGCCATTCCTGATCCGGAGTCCCAATTGGTGGCAGCCCTGCGTGTTATTCCGGATTGGACAGTTCCTTATCTTGCGTACATGACAAGGGGGGAGCTGCCAGAGGATGAGATTCTGGCCAAGCAGATAGTCCGGCGATCCAAGTCTATGACGATTGTCAATGGTGAATTACATCATTGCAGTGTATCAGGGGCGTTTCAACGTTGTGTCTCTCCTGAAGAAGGCTGTGAAATCTTAAGAGAAATCCATGAAGGGGATTGTGGGCACCACGCCGGTTCAAAGTCTCTGGTTGCAAAGGCGTTTCGTCATGGGTTCTACTGGTTGACAGCTCATGCTGACGCGGAGGACTTGGTTAAACGGTGTGATGGATGTCAGAAATTTTCAAGGCGTGCTCATGTGCCGGCTCAGGAGTTGAGGATGATCCCAATAACATGGACGTTTGCAACTTGGGGGCTAGACATGGTTGGACCTTTTAAAAGATCCAAGGATAAGAAAACTCACCTTTTGGTGGCAGTTGACAAATTTACCAAGTGGGTTGAAGCGGAGCCTGTCAGCAAGTGTGATGCAGCAACAGCGGTACAGTTCATCAAGAAGGTGATTTTCCGGTTTGGTTTTCCACACAGTATCATTACTGATAATGGTACCAATTTATCCAAGGGTGCTATGAAGGAGTTCTGTGAACGTGAACACATCCGACTTGATGTGTCGTCAGTAGCACACCCCCAGTCCAATGGACAGGCAGAACGAGCCAATCAGGAAATCTTGCGAGGCATCAAACCCCGGATTTTGGTCCCATTGCAAAGAACACCAGGATGTTGGGTTGAAGAGCTGCCATCTGTATTATGGAGTATCAATACTACGCCAAACCGGTCCACAGGATACACGCCGTTTTTCATGGTCTATGGAGCAGAGGCGGTTCTCCCTAGTGACATCCGGCACGATTCGCCTCGTGTGGCAGCTTATGTTGAGGCAGATAATGAGACAGCACGACAAGATGCTTTGGACCTATTGGACGAAGAGCGTGATACAGCGGCTGCCCGTTCGGCGATTTACCAGCAAGATCTTCGTCGCTATCATAGTCGTCGGGTTAGAACCAGAACTTTTCAAGAAGGAGATTTGGTGCTTCGATTCATCCAAGATCAAACGGATATGCACAAGTTATCCCCACCTTGGGAGGGACCTTTCGTAGTCAGCAAGAATCTGCACAACGGGTCGTATTATCTGATTGATATTCGAGAGCATCAAGACTCACGTACATCAGAAGAGGAGACCAACAGACCGTGGAATATAGCTCATCTTCGGCCTTACTATACTTGAGCCATTGGCTCTATTCATGCGAGGTTACACGGAGTGGTTCTGTCTAAAGAGGCCTCCGGTTTACCCTTTGACATTTGTTTTATATCACTGGGGGCTTTGGTCGTGTCCGAACCAACGAACACCCTTTGATAGGCGACAGCCACCAGATCATTTGGGGACTGAGTCAAGTTTGAACCAGTAATGCCTCTTGGTCGGCCTAAGGCCACAATATCACTGGGGGCTTTGGTCGTGTCCGAACCAACGAACACCCTTTGATAGGCGACAGCCACCAGATCATTTGGGGACTGAGTCACGTTTGAACCAGTAATGCCTCTTGGTCGGCCTAAGGCCACAAAATCACTTGGGAGCATGGTCGGGCCCGAGCCATTGCTACGCCTCTTGATTTGGCATATATGCCACGAGTCATTTGGGGACCTGGCTGACTTGAATCATTGTCATCCCCATTGGGGGCCTTGATCCTGTCCGACCATGGTAATGCCATCTGAACAGCTTAATATAGCATATTTTTGCGAATGGTTTTTATCATTACTTTCGTTTCCATCTTGTTTTCATGGTTTGTTCGTTTTTGCTTTTGCTGGATTTCTTTATGTCGACAAGCATATTTTTTCCGATTCAGCCAATGATTTTTGATCCCCCTTCTAATCCGGAGGAGTCTCCCGGTTTACCTTTTCCCTGTTACGCTCGTGGAATAACCAGGGGGCTTGTATTAAGTCAGCACGGTTTGTACGGGGGCTACTTTCTCCTTTTTTTTGACGGTATTGGTTTATAAAACCACCGCTTCAGGCTTGGGTAAACCAGCTTTATAC
This sequence comes from Triticum dicoccoides, assembly GCF_002162155.2. Lineage (NCBI taxonomy): Eukaryota > Viridiplantae > Streptophyta > Magnoliopsida > Poales > Poaceae > Triticum > Triticum dicoccoides. The sequence continues at coordinate 745,681,510 of NC_041392.1, read as the reverse complement.
CCAAACATGGAAGGAAATATGAATTAAAGTTTTCAAGCAAAAGCTTTAGTACTTATGCACGAAGGCATATCCCAGGCAGAAGTTTTCACTATCCTATTACAAGGCAGCATGGTGCCCAAACAAAATCGTTGTTTCTGTAGAAGGATGTTTCAAATAGCACTTCAGACCGGCTTCCGGTTCAAGCTTGCTCCTCGTCCTCCGCCGCTTCAGCTTCCTCGTCTCTACCCATTGGCTAGAAATCAACAGTGGTCCAATCGATTCCCATTAAAGCTTGGAAAACAACTTCTTCATGGATCAGGGAAGACGGTTCAATATCAGGGGCGTACGTGTGCTTACGGATTGGAGGAATCAGATTCTCCGCTTCAACAGTTGGGGCAGGCACTCGCTTGTTTTGATCATTGTATTGCGCTTGATAATGCGTCAAATCCGCCTCTTCAGCTAGCTGGCAAGCCAGAGGGCGCACTGCACGGTTTATAGCCCTTAAATCTTCTTCGTCGAACTCAGAGCTGTCTTCTTTCAGACTGGGATAGCCTTGAGCTGCTTCCACAGGATCAAAGTCGGGCACCCATGCCTTTGCCCGGATTAAGGCATTAATGGCTCCGGTTCGGGCAGCGGATTTTTTCAGCTCCTCTACCCGGGCTGGAAGCATTGACAACTTGCTAAGAGTGTCCTGGATTAAAGAGGGCGCCGGATTGTTGTGAGAAGCTGTGCTGATGATCCGTTGGGCTCCAGTGTACAATTGTTCTATCAAGGTGTAGGCAGCTTTCAGTTTCTTCCGAACATCATTTCCTAAGTGCCCAATACGTGTGCCTACAAAAGGATTGGAATGGTCTCAAACCGGACTTATGATATAGCAGATTCAAATTTATTACAGAAGTTACAAGGAGCTTACCAAAGATAGCAGCAGTCATGGAGTGTATTTGCCGCTGTACAGCCGTCAGTTCATCTACCACCGGTTTAAGGGCCGCTTCAGCATTTTCTGCTCTTTTGGTTAAACCGGCCTTATCAGTGGCCCAGTCAGCTCGCTCTTTCTTAAAAATTTTCTTCAGCCGTTCAGCACTGTTCAAAGCGCTGGTTAATTCTTCCTTGGCTTTATCTGTTTCAGCTTGCTGGGTCTTCAGGGCCTCCTGCAAATCGGCAATTCGGTCCTCCTTGATTTTAATCTCAGCCTGCATACAGATGACATTTTAAAGTTTTTCACAGTCAAGACAAGAAATTGAAGTATCAACCACATAAACAAAGTTATATGCCTGATACTTGGGGGCTAATGTATCTTCAATTTTTTTTTGTATATTGCTCAACTACAAAGTCCCAAGCTCAATACAAGTATTCAACTTGGCACTTGGGGGCTAATGGCTATTTGATCAAGTTCTGTTTTAAGGACAGCTTTTTAGCCCCGGCTTGATTATGCTAAACCGGCCCTTGAGGGTTATACCGATGGATTTCAATAATTATATATTCAGGATCAAGTCCCGGTTTGACCAAGGTCACAAACCGGTCCTTGGGGGCTACCGGGATGAATGCAAGAGCAGAAGAGAAAGAAGGAATTTACCTCAAATTTATCCCTCATCATTTTGACCAGGCCAGCTTCACAGTCACGGCTAGTGTAAAGCCGGTTTAAATAGCCAGAATGAAGATCTTGCGCATTCAGAACGGCATATGTTTCCAATTCGACATCCCATTTTCCTTTGTTCAAAGAGGAAGAATCCTCTTTGATGGTATGCCTGGTAAGAGTGGCAGGATTCCCGGGTTCAGAACAGCCTACACCGGTAATCACAACATCATCATCTTTTGATTCACTGGTTTGGGTTGGTGCGGCCGTTTTGTCAGCAGGAGTGTGGGATTTTTCAATCTGGACAGAACTGGCAGGCGGATCAGCAGACGCTGGAGCATTAGTAAGACCTTCTTCAGGGATAATGTCATCTTGCAGAGGAGGATCATTGGGGATATCTTCAGAAATAAACACTTCATGATCCGGCTCTTGGTCATGTTCCGGGGCCACATTTTCTTCAGCCGCTTTATCCAGGCAGGCCTTCTTGCTTGGTTTCGGTTTAGCCCTGGAAGAAAAGATAAAAATTAAGGAAAAGTGTAAACCATTGCGTGGCATACTGGAAGCATATGATCGGTTGAACTTACCCAGCAACTGTTTTCAAAGGTGGTAGCTGGGTGGCTGACGATTCACCAGATGAGGAATGAGAAGTGACCTGATAATCGGAGTCGGATGGATTAAGAGGTTGACGGAAGAAACCCGCTTTACGATTTAAATCAATAAAAAGGTCGGAGACCTCGGAGCGGCGTTTTCGAACCGGACTGTTTGGTAAACCGGCAGAGGTAACTACCTGGCCACTGTGCCGGGTTGTGCGGCGAGCTTCATGTTGCTGGGTCTTCATAAGAAATTGGGAATGCAGATAAGCAAGAGGATGAGAAAATTTAACTTTCCGGTTTGCCCGGCGAAATTTTGGAAAGGCAAGATTTCTGAATCGGAAGAGAGAATGGTTACCTCAACGAAAGCCGCATTGCTGGCTTCAGCATCATCCTGACAAACGTCATCATCAATAAGGCGTGTAAAAAGTAAGCCAAGTGAATCAAGTTCTATCTCAAGATCCGGTTTACCCACATCATCATCAATGGCCGGGCAGACGAAGCGGTGGTTTTTCTCTTATGAGCTGGTTTCTTGACAACCTTGGTCTTGGGCCGGGTTGGCCGTCCTGCCTTTTCCGTTTTGTCTTGAGGAAGTTTCTTACTCCAGAACGGATTATCACCCTGGATCAGCAGCAATTAAAATGTTGAACATATAAAATAGTAACTCGGATCAACAATAAAGCAATTGAAATATTACCGCTGGCGGTTTGTTGGTGGTGCAATACGGAAGCAGACCGGTTTGAGCACAGAGGTGCTCCGGTTCATTCAGCATCTTCTTCACAGATTCTGTGACTTCATCCTCAGGGAGTTGGATTTTAGTGTGTCGGAGTGGGTCATCGACACTATCAGTATACTCACACATCAAATTTGGGCACCGGCTTAGAGGCAAAATACTCCATGATATCTAGCAGCGTGCAAGGTCTATTCCTGTTAAACCGTTGGCCATGAAGGCCCGGAGCTTGGATAGTTGAGGAGCATATTTAATTCTCTCCTTGGCGTTTAGCCTTTGTGGAAAGGGGTGAGTGTTGCTGAGCCGTTCCGGACGGAAGCCAGGTAAGGGATTTTCATTGTCAGGAGATGTATCCTTGCAATAAAACCAAGTTACATTCCATTCCTTGGGGTGAGTATGGAGTTTGACGTGAGGGTAGGTGATTTCTTTCCTCTTCTGAATGGCCATACCGCCCAGTTCGGTATTAGGGCCGTCAGTGAATTCAGTACGACGGTTCAGATGAAAGAGATCTCTGAATAACTCGACGGAAGGCTCCTCTTGAAGGTATGCCTCAGAAAGTACTTGCAAGTGACATAGGTTGGTGACGGAGTTGGGGCCAATATCCTGTGGACGGAGTTGAAAGTTGGCTAACACGTCCCGATAAAATTTGGAGCCGGGCGGTTTGAAGCCCCGGGCCATATGATCTGTGAAGACCACGACCTCTCCTTCCTGGGGTGTAGGAGGATATTCATCTCCAGGAACCCTCCAATGAATCGTGTCTTTGCTATCCAAAGCACCAATCAGGACTAGGTCGTTCAGCTGTGGTTCTGTGACACGGGAGGGAACCCAATTGCACTCGTACACTTGTTTGGCCATGACAAGATCTACAAGGAATAAATGATCCGGTTCAAGCATATGCCGGATAAAACGGTGGTGATCTAATTACGGTAAACCAGAGGCAGTACCATAAACCGGTCTTCTACAACGCAGCATCAGATGGATTCTGGCGGTTCAACCAGGGGACTAATGACATATATACCGGTCTAGCTATTTTTTCTCTATGGTGAAGTTAAACCGCCTGGCCTAAGTATCGGAAGCAATCGAAACTATGGATAACTAGTTATGCAGAAACAAGTTTCACAAAGTTATGTTATAGCCACGGATCTACAGCAAGCTCATAAAAAACAGGAAGTATTTTGAAGACTAAGACGGAAACAGAAGTGAACCATTGAGTGGATAGATGCGGGAGATCTATAAGTCTGGATGAGAAATGGTAAGCGGATGCTAAAGGGATCGCTACTAAACACAGCAAGAGTTCACGGATGCATTCAAGATCAGAGAGCAGCTATGAACGCGCGATGAACATAGCAAGAACATGGAACCCTAAGAATAGATCTAGGTTAAGAGGGAGAGAGAACTTACCAGGAACGGAGAGGATGCGGAAAGACGCCGCGACACTCTGGTACGTGCAGGTTGATGCAGCGGCCTGAGACGAGGCAGAGGTCGACGGTGGTGGCAGAGCTCCAAGGCCGGCGACGTAAGGAAGAAGAAGAAGAAGGGACGAAGGGGAAGAAGAAGGAAATGACCCTTCGATCTTATTTATAAGGCAACTGAGCTAGGTCAAACGCGCGAATCCAGGAGCTGTCATTAAGAGGGCGTTATGAATTTCATAATGACGTCATGCCGGTTTATAGTAGCCAAAACAGATGATGTCATGCCGGTTTACAGTGACCAAAAATGATGACGACATGGAGATTTGCCAATTAATAGAAGACATCCAAGACGCAAGATGGTGTGAAGGATTGACATGAACCAGTTCAAATCAATCTGGGGCCTAATGTTGGGGATATTACCACTGGGCGTAAACCGGCTTACTTGGGCCGGGTTAACGTCATAGTGGTATAAGCAGGTGAAGGCCCAAGGCCTATAGTCGGTTTAGAATCTGTATCAGTAAAACCGACCTGATGTATAGCTTGTATTGTAAGTTAGGAATAGAGAGATACCGACCGGGATACGAATATGAACCGGCTGGAACTCTATGGACCGACGGGCGTCACCCGTGTATATAAGGGGACGACCCGGCGGCGGTTCAAGGGACAACGACAACTCGGGCCTAGGCGAAGCTTGTTTGCTCCCTAGCCATCGAGACCACATCAATTCTATCACAACTAGACGTAGGCTTTTACCTTCATCGAAGGGGCCGAACTAGTATAAACCCCACGTGTCTTTGTGTCCGCTTTAACCCCTTCAAGTAAACTCGTAGCGATGGCTCCACGACTAAGTCCTTTCGCTAGGACATCTGCCGTGACAAATCCACGACACTCCCAGCTACCCATAGAGCCCAACGGCGCCCTGAACAGTGCCCTGTACGTGAAACCCGCACCTGCACCGCCGCGTTTGGCCTCGCCGGCGGCTAAACGCCGGCGAGTTGACCCCGCTAACCCCGTTTGACCACGGGTGGGCCCAGTTTGACCCCCTGGGTCACTGACGTGTGGGCCCCAGGCCACTAACTAAACTAGGTTAGTGTTAGTTTAACGCTAATTAAATTTAATTAGTTTAACTAACTACTGACAGAAGGGACCCACTGGTCAGGTTTGACCTGGACCGGGTCAGTTGACCTGCTGAGGTCAGCATGACGCAATGCTGACGCAGTAATAGGTTTTTCGGGATTTATTCTTTTTTAGGTAATTTCAGAAAATAGTGCTAACTTCTAAAAATCATAGAAATTCAACTGTAACTCCAAATCAAACAAAATATATATTTGAAAAATGATCAGAAAAATGCAATTTTTCCATCTGTACCATTTTCATGCATGTTAGAACAATTTAACCTTGCTGTTTAGGTGCAACAAGTTAATGCACTATTATGACCTCTTAAAATGGGTTTGCATTTGAATCTTTGGTTCAAATGGACTCATCTCAATCTGTTCTAGCTTGCATTAACCAAAACACATTCTTATTGCCATGTCATAGCATGCATCATATTGTGCATTGCATTGATCGTGTTTCTTCTCTGTTTATCGGTGTTGTCCCCCCTCGGTAGACGTTGTACCGACGTTGTGATCGTTGACACTGATGAAGACTCAATGCTATCTTCAGAAGTGCCAGGCAAGCAAAACCCCCTTGTTCATTCCGATACAATCCTACTCTCTCGCTCCTGCTCTCTTTTACTGCATTAGGACAACAACGACTCATCTGTTACTTGCTGCGGTAGCTGAACCCCTTTATCCTCTGCATGACCTGTCATTCCACAATAAATAGATGAAACCCACTAGCATGTGTAGGAGTTGTTTGAGCCTTGTTGTGCCTACTCATTCATGCTTGTTTGTCATGCCTGCTACTGCTTAGAGTTGAGTCAGGTCTGATTCATCGAGGATGAAACAGAGGTGTGTGAACATGTCCTACTGTGTGTGAGCTAAGTGTGTAAACACAATTTGGTAAAGGTAGCGGTGAGAGGCCATGTAGGAGTACATGGTGGGTTGTCTCATTGAAGCCGTCCTCAGGAACTGAGTTCTGTGTTTGTGATCCATGAAACAGATACTACCACGCATTGGGCCCGAAACCAATGGACCCTCTCGGCTTCTTAATCACCCTTGTCCTCTGTCTAGGAGTTGCAAGTAGTTTCTGGTGTTTGTAGTATGCTGGAGGCCATGGGCAGCGCTGACCGGAGGGGTGGGCTGTGATGCGGTAGGCACGTGGCACGGTGTACCGGGCGACCGTTTGGTGTCTCGGGAACCCTGCACACATCGTTTGGGGCTGTGAGCAAAACTCCGGCCGGATCTCCTCGCAGATGGAACCCGAATAGGCAATAAACTTGGACTAGAGACTTGAGTGTTTAGGTAGGTCGTGTCCGACACCCTCGTTGGGCTTCCGCTTGAAGGTTGCCGAGTACATGTCGTGTAAACGGCGGTAAGTGGTGAGAGCGTGTGTGAAGAAGTACACCCCTGCAGGGTTAACATCATCTATTCGAGTAGCCGTGTCCGTGGAAAAGGACTTCTAGGTTACCTGTACAGTTCATAGACAAGTGAAAGTGGATACTCTAAAATACGCAAGATAAGCGTGAGTGCTATGGATGGCGTTCTCGTAGGGAGACGGGAGCGGGTCCATAGTGGTGTATTGATATGGTGAATATGTGGACTCGTGTGCGCCACCTCAAAAGAGTTACTTACAGTCATAGTTTAGGATAGCCACTGAGTCAAAGCTGGCTTGCTGCAGTTGAACCCCACCATCCCCTTTGTTGATAATGATGCATATGTAGTTAGTTCTGATGTAAGTCTTGCTGGGTACATTTGTACTCACGTTTGCCTATTTTATGTTTTTGCAGAGAGACTTCAGTCTCGCTAGTAGTTCCACATGGACTTCGACGTTTAGCTTGTTACCTCAGCTACGATCTTGTGCCCTCGGCAGGATCTGGCAGATAGTCAGGCTTTTCAGCCTTTTTCATTTGTAGATGTTTGTACTCAGACATGATAAGCTTCTACATGTGCTTGATCTGTATGCTCTGAATGTTGGGTCATGAGACCCATGTTTGTAATATCTCGCTCCTTGGAGCCTATTGAATAAAATACTTGAGTTGTAGAGTCATGTTGTGATGCCATGTTGTACTTGCACATATCGAGCATATTGTGTGTATGTTATTGAAATGGTTGGTATGTGTGGGATCTGACTATCTAGTTGTTTATCCTTAGTAGCCTCTCTTACCGGGAAATGTCTCCTAGTGTTTCCACTGAGCCATGGTAGCTTGCTACTACTCCGGAACACTTAGGCTGGCCGGCATGTGTCCTTCTTCCTTCCCGTGTCTGTCCCTTCGGGGAAATGTCACGCGATGAATACCGGAGTCCTGTTAGCCCACTACAGCCCGGTTTACCGGAGTCCTGCTAGCCCAGTGCTACAGCCTGGATTCACTCGCTGATGACCCACATGTTCGATGCTAGGTCATGGATGCCTGTCCCTGTAAGTTTGTGCCACTTTGGGTTTACGACTAGCCATGTCAGCCCAGGCTCCTTATCATATTGATGCTAGCGACACTATCATATACGTGTGCCAAAAGGCGCAAACGGTCCCGGGCAAAGGTAAGGCGACACCCGTGGGAATACCGTGCGTGAGGCCGCAAAGTGATATGAGGTGTTACATGCTAGATCGATGTGGCATTGAGTTGGGGTCCTGACAGCTTTGGTATCAGAGCTTGACTGCCTGTAGGATTACCATGCCAAACCGGTCGAAGTTGTGTCTAGAAATGCTTTAGTTATGTAAGGGAATTGATTGGGGAAGGGAATGTAAGGCTCTTTTTACTCCTTATACCTCATGGCCTTCTGATCTGAGTCATCCTCTTCTCTTCTACGGGGTTTAAGAACTAGGCCTTCTCATCTATCTATCAGGATGACGTGTTACTAATCCATAGACTTATGAGATTGTTGGTTTTACGCCCCAGTTCAGTTTATACCACTTCCATATGTTAACTGTTGATCTCGAAACCTTGATATTGTGCTTCTCAGTGGCTATGCCACCATTTTTGTAGTATGTCTCCAAACTTTTTGAGCATTTACAGCCGTTATGCTGTCCGAGTCATCCTAGGTTTCTAAATAGTCGGATGCATTTGCAAATCCTTTCTGTCTGTCCTCGATGTTCCTTTGGGCCAGATTAACCACACTAATAGTTGAGTTGAGGTATTCTATTACCTCGACATATATGTTGGAGCTATTATTATGACCCTTGGTGTCTAAAGTATCACCTAGTAATTTAGCCATGTTATGTGTTCCTAGTGTGATCATTCTGGCCAACATTCTCGAAAGCATCCCATGATGCAATTTAGCTAGTAGGTATTCCATTCCTGGGTTTTGAACCCAAGACTCACCCTACTTACTTCATGTTGATAGTGTTTGCTCGTTCCTTTAGGATATTAGTAACTTTGCGATAGTCCTTAAGGTCCGTGGTATATCCTCCTTCCAAATACCATGAACTACTTATGGCAGAAGTTCCTCGTTGAACCGAAGGGTCACAATCAGAGTACTCTTGAGGAGTTCCCCATTCATAATTATGAATCTTCCAGTTCTACCTTTCCGCATGGGTTATCCGGAAGAAATGTTGAGCTTCGCTCGACATACTAATCTATGCATCCACAACTCAGAAGGATATATGTTCCTTTGAGTTGTCCCTCTTCAGTCGTATTCCGACCTTCGTCTATCAATTGATAGTCAGGACTAGTTGTGCATTCGTGTTATCGATGCCTATTATTCTTGTGGTCCGTCGAGCCATTCTATTCAGAATGACTAGGAGAAACAAACTCCAGTACCTTGTCCATTTCTAGGATTAGGTCAAAGCAGTTGTATTCCACAGATCAAATGCCAATATAGCTTCTAATCTGTTCTACCCTGGAGTATTGCCATCTTATGTCAAGAATGTCATGGGAATTGCACAACCTCCTATGAATTCTTGATGCAGTGATACTTCTCGCCATCATTATTCATTCCTCGGTCTCGTGTTGTCGCAACCGGAATGCCGACAAGTGAATCATGATGTGTGAAATCAATACCCTAGCAACCATGTTGCTTAGTGGTTAATGGATAAAAATCTCATTCTTAGTGTGTTGGTTACTGAATCACCATCCTGAGATTGATCGTGCTACCTAGTCCATTTTCCTAGTGCACTCTTCGATCAATGAGTTAGGATTGTGTCAATCCCTCACTCTTTTGATCATATCATCTTGCCCTGAAAAGCAAGGTTGTTCTCGAGCTTAGTAACATACCGGTGGTTCGTGATTTTCCGAATATCTTCTCGGAAGTATTACCAGGTTGTCCCCTGACCGTTATGTTGAGCTCGTGATCAAGTTGGTTTCTTGTGAACCACCCTTTCTCCAAGAATCTGTGTTGGATACCCCTGAGCCAGTTGGTTGAGCAAAACAACAACTTGGGGAGTTGGAAGATAAAAGCTTGTCCGACTTAGTTCATCACTAAGGGATATCCTTGTGTGTGTGTGTGTGTGTGCTGAAGAAAGATGATATCTTCGTTGATTGATCCTCGTGATCAGTTGTCGGTGCTATTATCTTATCCAATCCTTGATTTGAGTATGGGCTATCGTCAAATCAAATCAGAGCCAACGATGTTCGTAATGTTGTCTTACTCGTGGTCGATCCCTCGAGCATACACCATTATACCTTTTGGGTCTGACCAATGCTATCACCATGTTCACATGATGGTGGAAGTCTAGTGATATGGAAATTCCGATGAGTTTTTGTTGAGCCCATCAGCAGCATTTTCTCTCCTCCATGATTCATGTTGAACATCAACCTAGTGTTGGAAACTTTGTAAGCAATGCCTTCATGTTCCGTTCATGAAGCCTATGCTTGGAAGTAAGAAGTGACTTCCTCAGATTCACGTGCATTTAATGTAAGTTGCCGCCGTGAATTCGATAAAGTCAATGTTGCTTCCTTGGAATCATCCCAAGTTAGTCACACATGTGCAGAGTATACTATGGTTTGGTAGATTAATTACCTCCACTCCATATGTATTCCGTAGCACACCAAGCCACTGATTGATTTGTTCAAGGAGAAGAAGTTCCTTCTTAAGAGCAAGACTTATGCAAGGACTTCGATATCCTCGATGATGGTTCCCCTCCTGAACTCGGTAGTGTTTTATTATAAGACTACTGTGTGGTCATGCTTGTCTCGGACAACGTGTTCACATGTTGTAGCAGAACCAGCTCATGTTTTGGAGCTTGCTACCATAGTTCATTCCCCGAGAATCACACAACGTCATCTCGTCGATTTGTGTTGCAAACTTTCATTTTTCTTTCTAGACTTGTTGAGTCTGGAATATCCTAACACCAACCAGATCTGAATCTCGGGCAGATATGATGGTTGGAACGTTTCCCAAGAACTATAATATTGGTCTCTCTGTAACCCGGTAAAGAGAATGTCGTGGCCAAGACACCCAACCGGAAGACCTGTTATTGCAGTATCTTGATTGAGAAAGTTGGCCACCTCCCCATGAGGATTTCGTAGGATTTACTCCATAGTTATTCCTTATGGATTCCTGTGCTCCTGAAGTCCGACCTTTTACCTGATGTTCTGGGTACCAAACCATTTTAATTAATGGGTTGCACTAGCACGTCAAGGAGAACATTAGAAGCGGAGTGCTAAATGTCTCTCGGTCGATCATCCAGATTTTGTCCCCTTGGTCTCGCTAAGGTGAAATCTGAGAAAGTGTTATCTTCCTTTGCATCTGCATTGTCCATCGCCATTCATCATGGTAGTATGTTGTGATGTCAGCACCCTTGACGCGGATGTTGGTAGGACCTTGATGAACATGGAAATGCTCAAGTTCCTGAGAGCACGCACAAGCACTAGGTGCTATCATAGTTACTAACCGGGATTGCTCTCAGTTCCCTCGGTTATGCTATAACCCTTTCAAACAATGGAATCGTTCTCTACTGTTGGGTTTTCTCCCCAGTTACTAGAATCATTCCCAGCATTTGTGTTTTGTTCCCAGCCTACACCATCATTGTGCCATCCTATCTTGGATCCCATCCATTTCCGATGATAAGCAAAATCATCCCTTGTGTTATCTTCAACAAGGTAATCCACACCATCTATACTAGTCCGAGTATACCATTCTACCCAACCCCTCCAAACGATCGCTCAAGAATTGCCTTGGGCTGGTATAAAGAGTTTCAATGATCTCTAAATCAAAGGTAATTATTTTTGCCACTTAAGGGGATATTTCTACGAGTCACCTTCCCTAAGGTGTCTCGTTGTGGTATCATGGCAACTATTTCCCTCGCTACTTTGAAACCTCATCAAATTGTTTCTTCCGTCCTTCATGATGTGTGTTTTGCCTCTCAGCTCAAGAGATGTTCTACATCTCATTCCGTGAGTTGATCTTGTGATCATTAAAATGATCCATCCTTGTAGAGTGTTTCTGTCCTCGTGTTGGATGAAGATCTCAAAAGCAAAGACGTCAAGATCAATTGGAGCACTGAATCAGCATCCTCGAGAAGGACAATTGGATCGTGAAGTTTGAGCTGGCTTAGTGTCCCCTTGTCTTCTTACCTCACGTCTTGAATCTTGGGACAAGATTCTTGTTTAGTGGGGGTGAGTTCTCACAGCCCTAGCTTAGTCCTTGCCTGACTCTGCATAAGCATCCATGCATCATGTTTAAATTTAAAGAAACTTGAAATGGGGATTGTTTAAACCCTAGCACCAAATGAATTCAACTAGGGTCAAAATAAAATCTTTTTCATTGAACTCAAAATGCCCTCTAAAAATGTTCAACATTTCTGGTTCGAGGTGGAAGCATCTACCAAAAATGGTTTATATTTTTGCAGGACATATTGGGCTCTGAATTAAATCATACTCTATTTGCATTTGGGCATTTAAATGCTATAAAATATTCTAAATGCCCAAATAATTCTGAAAATAAGTGTGGGCTGTTTGGAAATAATCTAAACAGAGCCCCCGATTATTTTCAGGATTTTTAAAGATGCCTACGTATTTTTAATAAAGCCCTACAGTTACAAAAAATTAGAAACACAATTAAAATGACAAAAGAGAGAGAGAGAGAAAGGCCAGTGGCCACTTACCTGCACTGGGCCGGCCCACCTGGCCCGTGCTAGTCACCACCCACCTCTCCCAGTAGGCAGAGGAGGGACACCGCGGCATCGCCGAGCTCGCCACGCCACCTCCCTGCCTGCCTGCGTCGCCCGCGCCAGTGCGACACCTCGAAGGGCCTCCTCGGTGCTGCGCCCGCGCCCCTGGACATCTCATTCTCTCCCCCTGTCCTCTCTCTCGCCCTTTCCCGCCATGGCCGAAGCAGCTGTCGCCGCACCGCCGCCGTAGCCGCGACCAATGTCGTCCTCGCGCCGCTCCACCGTGTCCGCGAGCCCCTCTGTCGTCCGCTCCGTCGAGCTAGCCGAGCCCCCAGCGCTCGCACGCTCTGCACCGCCTCCACCGACCCCGTCTTCACCGACCGTCGCCGGAGATCCCTTTCGCCGTCACCGCTGCAGCAACTCGTCCCCGACCTCGCCATCTGCCCCGTCGTGACCACCGTGAGCCTAGCTACCTCCCCACCCTCTCCATCCCCTCTCTCGAGCACCGTAGCGACTGCATGAAGCTCAACCGCACGCGCTGCTGCCGAGCTTGTCGCCGACGAGACTCCGGCATGCAACGGCCTAGCCACCCTGCCCGTTAGCCTCACCGCACCCCCAGGAGGCCGCAGCACCACTCCACGCATTTCTCCGTGCCTCCTAGCGACGAACCCGAGCTCGCCGAGCTCCGACCGCCGCCAAACACGTTGCCGGCGCCATTTCCGGTGACCCCGAGCCCAACCACCTGCACCACCCACCGCGGCTCGCTCCCAGCTACCCATAGAGCCAAACGGCGCCCTGAACGGTGCCCTGTACGTGAAACCCGCACCTGCACCACCGCGTTTGGCCTCGCCGGCGGCTAAACGCCGGCGAGTTGACCCCGCTGACCCCGTTTGACCACGGGTGGGCCCAGTTTGACTCCCTGGGTCACTGACGTGTGGGCCCCAGGCCACTAACTAAACTAGGTTAGTGTTAGTTTAACGCTAATTAAATTTAATTAGTTTAACTAACTACTGACAAAAGGGACCCACTGGTCAGGTTTGACCTGGACCGGGTCAGTTGACCTGCTGAGGTCAGCATGACGCAATGCTGACGCAGTAATAGGTTTTTCTGGATTTATTCTTTTTCAGGTAATTTCAGAATATAGTGCTAACTTCTAAAAATCATAGAAATTTAACCGTAACTCCAAATCAAACAAATTATATATGAAAAATGATTAGAAAAATGCAATCTATCCATCTGTACCATTTTCATGCATGTCAGAACACTTTAACCTTGCTGTTTAGGTGAAAAAAGTTAATGCACTATTATGACCTCTTAAAATGGGTTTGCATTTGAATCTTTCGTTCAAATGGACTCATCTCAATCTGTTCTAGCTTGCATTAGCCAAAACACATTCTTATTGCCATGCCATAGCATGCATCATATTGTGCATTGCATTGATCGTGTTTCTTCTCTGTTTGTCGGTGTTGTCCCCCCTCGGTAGACGTTGTACCGACGTTGTGATCGTTGACACTGATGAAGACTCAATGCTATCTTCAGAAGTGTTAGGCAAGCAAAACCCCCTTGTTCATTCCGATACAATCCTACTATCTCGCTCCTGCTCTCTTTTACTGCATTAGGACAACAACGATTCATTTGTTACTTGCTGCGGTAGCTGAACCCCTTTATCCTCTACATGACCTGTCATTCCACAGTAAATAGATGAAACCCACTAGCATGAGTAGGAGTTGTTTGAGCCTTGTTGTGCCTACTCATTCATGCTTGTTTGTCATGCCTGCTACTGCTTAGTGTTGAGTCAGGTCTGATTCATCGGGGATGAATTAGAGGTGCGTGAACATGTCCTACTGTGTGTGAGCTAAGTGTGTAAACACGATTTGGTAAAGGTAGCGGTGAGAGGCCATGTAGGAGTACATGGTGGGTTGTCTCATTGAAGCCGTCCTCAGGAACTGAGTTCTGTGTTTGTGATCCATGAAACAGATACTACGACGCATTGGGCCCGAAACCAATGGACCCTCTCGGCTTCTTAATCACCCTTATCCTCTGTCCAGGAGTTGCTAGTAGTTTCTGGTGTTTGTAGTATGCTGGAGGCCGTGGGCAGCGCTGACCGGAGGGGTGGGCTGTGATGCGGTAGGCATGTGGCACGGTGTACCGGGCGCCCGTTTGGTGTCTCGGGAACCCTGCACACATCGTTTGGGGCTGTGAGAGAAACTCCAGCCGGATCTCCTCGCGGATGGAACCAGAATAGGCGATAAACCTGGACTAGAGACTTGAGTGTTTAGGTAGGTCGTGTCCGACACCCTCGTTGGGCTTCCGCTTGAAGGTTGCCGAGTACATGTCGTGTAAACGTCGGTAACTGGTGAGAGCGTGTGTGAAGAAGTACACCCCTGCAGGGTTAACATCATCTATTCGAATAGACGTGTCCGCGGAAAAGGACTTCCGGGTTGCCTGTACAGTTCATAGACAAGTGAAAGTGGATACTCTAAAATACGCAAGATAAGCGTGAGTGCTATGGATGGCGTTCTCGTAGGGAGACGGGAGCGGGTCCATAGTGGTGTATTGATATGGTGAATATGTGGACTCGTGTGCGCCACCTCAAAAGAGTTACTTGCAGTCGTAGTTTAGGATAGCCACTGAGTCAAAGCTGGCTAGCTGCAGTTGAACCCCACCATCCCCTTTGTTGATAATGATGCATATGTAGTTAGTTCTGATGTAAGTCTTGCTGGGTACATTTGTACTCACGTTTGCCTATTTTATGTTTTTGAAGAGAGACTTCAGTCTCGCTAGTAGTTCCACGTGGACTTCGACGTTTAGCTTGTTACCTCAGCTACGATCTTGTGCCCTCGGCAGGATCTGGCAGATAGTCAGGCTTTTCAGCCTTTTTCATTTGTAGATGTCTGTACTCAGACATGATAAGCTTCCGCATGTGCTTGATCTGTATGCTCTGAATGTTGGGTCATGAGACCCATGTTTGTATTATCTCGCTCCTTGGAGCATATTGAATAAAATACTTGAGTTGTAGAGTCATGTTGTGATGCCATGTTGTACTTGCACATATCGAGCATATTGTGTGTATGTTATTGAAATGCTTGGTATGTGTGGGATCTGACTATCTAGTTGTTTATCCTTAGTAGCCTCTCTTACCGGGAAATGTCTCCTAGTGTTTCCACTGAGCCATGGTAGCTTGCTACTGCTCCGAAACACTTAGGCTGGCCGGCATGTGTCCTTCTTCGTTCCGTGTCTGTCCCTTCGGGGAAATGTCACGCGATGAATACCAGAGTCCTGTTAGCCCGCTAGAGCCTGGTTCACCGGAGTCCTGCTAGCCCAGTGCTACAGCCTGGATTCACTCGCTGATGACCGACACGTTCGATGCTGGGTCATGGATGCCTGTCCCTGTAAGTTTGTGCCACTTTGGGTTTACGACTAGCCATGTCAGCCCGGGCTCCTTATCATATTGATGCTAGCGACACTATCATATACGTGTGCCAAAAGGCGCAAACGGTCCCGGGAAAAGGTAAGGCGACACCCGTGGGAATACCGTGCGTGAGGCCGCAAAGTGATATGAGGTGTTACATGCTAGATCGATGTGGCATTGAGTAGGGGTCCTGACAGCTTTGGTATCAGAGCTTGACTGCCTGTAGTATTACCAAGCCAAATCGGTCGAAGTTGTGTCTAGAAATGCTTTAGTTATGTAAGGGAATTGATTGGGGAAGGGAACGTAAGGCTCTTTTTACTCCTTATACCTCATGGCCTTCTGATCTGAGTCATCCTCTTCTCTTCTACGGGGTTTAAGAACTAGGCCTTCTCATATATCTATCAGGATGACGTGTTACTAATCCATAGAATTATGAGATTGTTGGTTTTACGCCCTAGTTCAGTTTATACTACTTCCGTATGTTAACTGTTGATCTCAAAACCTTGATATTGTGCTTCTGAGTGGCTATGCCACCATTTTTGTAGTATGTCTCCAAACTTTTTGAGCATTTACAGCCGTTATGTTGTCCGAGTCATCCTAGGTTTCTAAATAGTCTGATGCATTTGCAAATCCTTTCCGTCCGTCCTCGATGTTCCTTTGGGCCAGATTAACCACACTAATAGTTGAGTTGAGGTATTCTATTACCTCGACATATATGTTGGAGCTATTATTATGACCCTAGGTGTCTAGAGTATCACCTAGTAATTTAGCCATTTTATGTGTTCCTAGTGTGATCATTCTGGCCAACATTCTCGAAAGCATCCCGTGATGCAATTTAGCTAGTACGTATTCTATTCCTGGGTTTTGAACCCAAGACTCACCCTACTTACTTCATGTTGATAGTGTTTGCTCGTTCCTTTAGGATATTAGTAACTTTGCGATAGTCCTTAAGGTCCGTGGTATATCCTACTTCCAAATACCATGAACTACTTATGGCAGAAGTTCCTCGTTGAACCGAAGGGTCACAATCAGAGTACTCTTGAGGAGTTCTCCATTCATAATTGTGAATCTGCCAGTTCTACCTTTCCGCATGGGTTATCCAAAAGAAATGTTGAGCTTCGCTCGACATACTAATCTATGCATCCACAACTCAGAAGGATATATGTTCCTTTGAGTTGTCCCTCTTCAGTCGTATTCCGACCTTCGTCTATCAATTGATAGTCAGGACTAGTTGTGCATTCGTGTTATCGATGCCTATTATTCTTGTGGTCCGTCGAGCCATTCTATTTAGAATGACTCGGAGAAACAAACTCCAGTACCTTGTCCATTTCTAGGATTAGGTCAAAGCAGTTGTATTCCGCAGATCAAATGCCAATCTAGCTTCTAATCTGTTCTACCCTGGAGTATTGCCATCTTATGTCAAGAATGTCATGGGAATTGCACAACATCCTATGAATTCTTGATGCAGTGATACTTCTCGCCATCATTATTCATTCCTCGGTCTCGTGTTGTCGCAACCGGAATGCCGACAAGTGAATCATGATGTGTGAAATCAATACCCTAGCAACCATGTTGCTTAGTGGTTAATGGATAAAAATCTCATTCTTAGTGTGTTGGTTACTGAATCACCATCCTGAGATTGATCGTGCTACCTAGTCCATTTTCCTAGTGCACTCTTCGATCAATGAGTTAGGATTGTGTCAATCCCTCACTCTTTTGATCATATCATCTTGCCCTGAAAAGCAAGGTTGTTCTCGAGCTTAGTAACATACCGGTGGTTCGTGATTTTCCGAATATCTTCTCGGAAGTATTACCAGGTTGTCCCCTGACCGTTATGTTGAGCTCGTGATCAAGTTGGTTTCTTGTGAACCACCCTTTCTCCAAGAATCTATGTTGGATACCCCTGAGCCAGTTGGTTGAGCAAAACAACAACTTGGGGAGTTGGAAGATAAAAGCTTGACCGACTTAGTTCATCACTAAGGGATATCCTTGTGTGTGTGTGTGTGTGCTAAAGAAAGATGATATCTTCGTTGATTGATCCTCGTGATCAGTTGTCGGTGCTATTATCTTATCCAATCCTTGATTTGAGTATGGGCTATCGTCAAATCAAATCAGAGCCAACGATGTTCGTAATGTTGTCTTACTCGTGGTTGATCCCTCGAGCATACACCATTATACCTTTTGGGTCTGACCAATGCTATCACCGTGTTCACATGATGGTGGAAGTCCAGTGATATGGAAATTCCGATGAGTTGTTGTTGAGCCCATCAGCAGCATTTTGTCTCCTCCATGATTCATGTTGAACATCAACCTAGTGTTGGAAACTTTGTAAGCAATGCCTTCGTGTTCTGTTCATGAAGCCTATGCTTGGATGTAAGAAGTGACTTCCTCAGATTCACGTGCATTTAATGTAAGTTGCCGCCGTGAATTCGATAAAGTCAATGTTGCTTCCTTGGAATCATCCCAAGTTAGTCACACATGTGCAAAGTATACTATGGTTTGGTAGTTTAATTACCTCCACTCCATATGTATTCCGTAGCACACCAAGCCACTGATTGATTTGTTCAAGGAGAAGAAGTTCCTTCTTAAGAGCAAGACTTATGCAAGGACTTCGATATCCTCGATGATGGTTCCCCTCCTGAACTCGGTAGTGTTTTATTATAAGACTACTGTGTGGTCATGCTTGTCTCGGACAACGTGTTCACATGTTGTAGCAGAACCAGCTCATGTTTTGGAGCTTGCTACCATAGTTCATTCCCCGAGAATCACGCAACATCATCTCGTCGATTTGTGTTGCAAACTTTCATTTTTCTTTCTAGACTTGTTGAGTCTGGAATATCCTAACACCAACCAGATCTGAATCTCAGGCAGATATGATGGTTGGAACGTTTCCCAAGAACTATAATATTGGTCTCTCTGTAACCCGGTAAAGAGAATGTCGTGGCCAACACACCCAACCGGAAGACCTGTTATTGCAGTATCCTGATTGAGAAAGTTGGCCACCTCCCCATGAGGATTTCGTAGGACTTACTCCATAGTTATTCCTTATGGATTCCTGTGCTCCTGAAGTCCGACCTTTTACCTGATGTTCTGGGTACCAAACCATTTTAATTAATGGGTTGCACTAGCACGTCAAGGAGAACATTAGAAGCGGAGTGCTAAATGTCTCTCGGTCAATCATCCAGATTTTGTCCCCTTGGTCTCGCTAAGGTGAAATCTGAGAAAGTGTTATCTTCCTTTGCATCTGGATTGTCCATCGCCATTCATCATGGTAGTATGTTGTGATGTCAGCACCCTTGACGCGGATGTTGGTAGGACCTTGATGAACATGGAAATGCTCAAGTTCTTGAGAGCACGCACAAGCACTAGGTGCTATCATAGTTACTAACCGGGATTGCTCTCAGTTCCCTCGGTTATGCTATAACCCTTTCAAACAATGGAATCGTTCTCTACTGTTGGGTTTTCTCCCCAGTTACTAGAATCATTCCCAGCATTTGTGTTTTGTTCCCAGCCTGCACCATCATTGTGCCACCCTATCTTGGATCCCATCCATTTCCGATGATAAGCAAAATCATCCCTTGTGTTGTCTTCAACAAGGTAATCCACACCATCTATACTAGTCCGAGTATACCATTCTACCCAACCCCTCCAAACGATCGCTCAAGAATTGCCTTAGGCTGGTATAAAGAGTTTCAATGATCTCTAAATCAAAGGTAATTCTTTTTGCCACTTAAGGGGATATTTCTACGAGTCACCTTCCCTAAGGTGTCTCGTTGTGGTATCATGGCAACTATTTCCCTCGCTACTTTGAAACCTCATCAAATTGTTTCTTCCATCCTACATGATGTGTGTTTTGCCTCTCAGCTCAAGAGATGTTCTACATCTCATTCCGTGAGTTGATCTTGTGATCATTAAAATGATCCATCCTTGTAGAGTGTTTCTGTCCTCGTGTTGGATGAAGATCTCAAAAGCAAAGACGTCAAGATCAATTGGAGCACTGAATCAGCATCCTCGAGAAGGACAATTGGATCGTGAAGTTTGAGCTGGCTTAGTGTCCCCTTGTCTTCTTACCTCACGTCTTGAATCTTGGGACGATATTCTTGTTTAGTGGGGGTGAGTTGTCACAGCCCTAGCTTAGTCCTTGCCTGACTCTGCATAAGCATCCATGCATCATGTTTAAATTCAAAGAAACTTGAAATGGGGATTGTTTAAACCCTAGCACCAAATGAATTCAACTAGGGTCAAAATAAAATCTTTTTCATTGAACTCAAAATGCCCTCTAAAAATGTTCAACATTTCTGGTTCGAGGTGGAAGCATCTACCAAAAATGGTTTATATTTTTGCAGGACATATTGGGCTCTGAATTAAATCATACTCTATTTGCATTTGGGCATTTAAATGCTATAAAATATTCTAAATGCCCAAATAATTCTGAAAATAAGTGTGGGCTGTTGGAAATAATCTAAACGGAGCCCCTGATTATTTTTAGGATTTTTAAAGATGCCTACGTATTTTTAATAAAGCCCTACAGTTACAGAAAATTAGAAACACAATTAAAATGACAAAAGAGAGAGAGAGAGAAAGGCCAGTGGCCACTTACCTGCACTGGGCCGGCCAACCTGGCCCGTGCTAGTCACCACCCACCTCTGCCAGTAGGCAGAGGAGGGACACCGCGACATCGCCGAGCTCGCCACGCCACCTCCCTGCCTGCCTGCGTCGCCCGCGCCAGTGCGACGCCCTGAAGGGCCTCCTCGGTGCTGCGCCCGCGCCCCTGGACATCTCATTCTCTCCCCCTGTCCTCTCTCTCGCCCTTTCCCGCCATGGCCGAAGCAGCTGCCGCCGCACCGCCGCCATAGCCGCGACCACCGTCGTCCTCGCGCCGCTCCACCGTGTCCGCGAGCCCGGCCGTCGTCCGGTCCGTCGAGCTAGCCGAGCCCCGAGCGCTCGCACGCTCTGCACCACCTCCACTGACCCCGTCTTCACCGACCGTCGCCGGAGATCCCTTTCGCCTTCACCGCTGCAGCAACTCGTCCCCGACCTCGCCATCTGCCCCGTCGTGACCACCGTGAGCCTAGCTACCTCCCCACCCTCTCCATCCCCTCTCTCGAGCACCGTAGCGACTGCACGAAGCTCAACCGCACGCGCCGCTACCGAGCTTGTCGCCGACGAGACTCCGGCATGCAACGGCCTAGCCACCCTGCCCGTTAGCCGCACCGCACCCCCAGGAGGCCGCAGCACCACTCCACACATTTCTCCGTGCCTCCTAGCGACGAACCCGAGCTCGCCGAGCTCCGGCCGCCGCCAAACACGTTGTCGGCGCCATTTCCGGTGACCCCGAGCCCAACCACCTGCACCACCCACCGCGGCTCGCTCCCAGCTACCCATAGAGCCCAACGGCGCCCTGAACGGTGTCCTGTACGTGAAACCCACACCTGCACCGCCGTGTTTGGCCTCGCCGGCGAGTTGACCCCGCTGACCCCGTTTGACCACGGGTGGGCCCAGTTTGACTCCCTGGGTCACTGACGTGTGGGCCCCAGGCCACTAACTAAACTAGGTTAGTGTTAGTTTAACGCTTATTAAATTTAATTAGTTTGACTAACTACTGACATAAGGGACCCACTGGTCAGGTTTGACCTAGACTGGGTCAGTTGACCTGTCAATGCTGACGCAGTAATAGGTTTTTCTGGATTTATTCCTTTTCAGGTAATTTCAGAAAATAGTGCTAACTTCTAAAAATCATAGAAATTTAACCGTAACTCCAAATCAAACAAATTATATATGAAAAATGATTAGAAAAATGCAGTCTATCCATCTGTACCATTTTCATGCATGTCAGAACACTTTAACCCTGCTGTTTAGGTGAAAAAAGTTAATGCACTATTATGACCTCTTAAAATGGGTTTGCATTTGAATCTTTGGTTCAAATGGACTCATCTCAATCTGTTCTAGCTTGCATTAGCCAAAACACATTCTTATTGCCATGTCATAGCATGCATCATATTGTGCATTGCATTGATCGTGTTTCTTCTCTGTTTGTCGGTATTGTCCCCCCTCGGTAGACGTTGTACCGACGTTGTGATCGTTGACACTGATGAAGACTCAATGCTATCTTCAGAAGTGCCAGGCAAGCAAAACCCCCTTGTTCATTCCGATACAATCCTACTGTCTCGCTCCTGCTCTCTTTTACTGCATTAGGACAACAACGATTCATTTGTTACTTGCTGCGGTAGCTGAACCCCTTTATCCTCTACATGACCTGTCATTCCATAGTAAATAGATGAAACCCACTAGCATGAGTAGGAGTTGTTTGAGACTTGTTGTGCCTACTCATTCATGCTTGTTTGTCATGCCTGCTACTGCTTAGTGTTGAGTCAGGTCTGATTCATCGGGGATGAATCATAGGTGTGTGAACATGTCCTACTGTGTGTGAGCTAAGTGTGTAAACATTATTTGGTAAAGGTAGCGGTGAGAGGCCATGTAGGAGTACATGGTGGGTTGTCTCATTGAAGCCATCCTCAGGAACTGAGTTCTGTGTTTGTGATCCATGAAACAGATACTACCACGCATTGGGCCCGAAACCAATGGACCCTCTCGGCTTCTTAATCACCCTTATCCTCTGTCCAGGAGTTGCAAGTAGTTTCTGGTGTTTGTAGTATGCTGGAGGCCATGGGCAACGCTGACCGGAGGGGTGGGCTGTGATGCGGTAGGCACGTGGCATGGTGTACCGGGCGCCCGTTTGGTGTCTCGGGAACCCTGCACACATCGTTTGGGGCTGTGAGCGAAACTCCGGCCGGATCACCTCGCGGATGGAACCCGAATAGGCGATAAACCTGGACTAGAGACTTGAGTGTTTAGGTAGGTCGTGTCCGACACCCTCGTTGGGCTTCCGCTTGAAGGTTGCCGAGTACATGTCGTGTAAACGGCGGTAACTGGTGAGAGCGTGTGTGAAGAAGTACACCCCTGCAGGGTTAACATCAACTATTCGAATAGCCGTGTCCGTGGAAAAGGACTTCCGGGTTGCCTGTACAGTTCATAGACAAGTGAAAGTGGATACTCTAAAATACGCAAGATAAGCGTGAGTGCTATGGATGGCGTTCTCGTAGGGAGACGGGAGCGGGTCCATAGTGGTGTATTGATATGGTGAATATGTGGACTCGTGTGCGCCACCTCAAAAGAGTTACTTGCAGTCGTAGTTTAGGATAGCCACTGAGTCAAAGCTGGCTTGCTGCAGTTGAACCCCACCATCCCCTTTGTTGATAATGATGCATATGTAGTTAGTTCTGATGTAAGTCTTGCTGGGTACATTTGTACTCACGTTTGCCTATTTTATGTTTTTGCAGAGAGACTTCAGTCTCGCTAGTAGTTCCACGTGGACTTCGACGTTTAGCTTGTTACCTCAGCTACGATCTTGTGCCCTCGGCAGGATCTGGCAGATTGTCAGGCTTTTCAGCCTTTTTCATTTGTAGATGTCTGTACTCAGACATGATAAGCTTCCGCATGTGCTTGATCTGTATGCTCTGAATGTTGGGTCATGAGACCCATGTTTGTAATATCTCGCTCCTTGGAGCCTATTGAATAAAATACTTGAGTTGTAGAGTCATGTTGTAGACCCATGTTTATCCTTAGTAGCCTCTTTTACCGGGAAATGTCTCCTAGTGTTTCCACTGAGCCATGGTAGCTTGCTACTGCTCCGGAACACTTAGGCTGGCCGGCATGTGTCCTTCTTCGTTCCCGTGTCTGTCCCTTCGGGGAAATGTCACGCGATGAATACCGGAGTCCTGTTAGCCCGCTACAGCCCGGTTCACCGGAGTCCTGCTAGCCCAGTGCTACAGCCTGGATTCACTCGCTGATGACCAACACGTTCGATGCTGGGTCAAGGATGCCTGTCCCTATAAGTTTGTGCCACTTTGGGTTTACGACTAGCCATGTCAGCCCGGGCTCCTTATCATATTGATGCTAGCGACACTATCATATACGTGTGCCAAAAGGCGCAAACGGTCCCGGGCAAAGGTAAGGCGACACCCGTGGGAATACCGTGCGTGACGCCGCAAAGTGATATGAGGTGTTACATGCTAGATCGATGTGGCATTGAGTCGGGGTCCTGACAGGAGACTCGAAGGATGACATTTATATGCCTCTCTCCGAGGACGAGGTGAGCCTAGGCAACGACAAACTCGGCGTGCCTGAGGATCCCATAGAACAGGAGCGCTTCATGCGCCGTCTTATAGACACTGCAAGAAGCCTGAAAAAGAAGCAGCAACAGCTCCAAGCTGATCGAGATCTGCTAACAGACAGATGGACCGAGGTCCTGGCAGCCGAGGAATACGGACTCGAGCGCCCCACCAAAGGTTACCTAAAGCACAAGTTGCTACCTCAACTCGAGGAAGAGGCCCTAGAGCCTACACTACCAGCACATGATGAGGCTGACCGGCCACCCCGTGGCCGAGATAAAATGGCATATCAGCCCAAATACCAGCCCGCACCCGACACCCATATACTACGGCCCGGGGCAATACGCAGGACCTCCAAGACATATTAGAAAACAAAGCAGGACAGCCAAGATCGATCTACGGATCACAGGGGCGCGCCACAGCGCATGACGATGACCGTCATGCCGGATGCACTAACAATAAGTCCGGTCGGGCCGAACATAACCGACTAGACTCAGTCAGACTGCGTCGTGACATAGCCCAGCATAGAGGCGCCGCACACCCCCTTTGCTTCACCGATGAAGTAATGGACCATAAATTTCCAGAAGGGTTTAAACCCGTAAACATCGAATCATACGATGGCACAACTGACCCCGCGGTATGGATTGAATATTTCCTTCTCCACATTCACATGGCCCGCGGTGATGACCTACATGCCATCAAGTATCTTCCCCTTAAGCTTAAAGGACCAGCCTGACACTGGTTGAACAGCCTGCCGGCGAACTCCATCGGCAGTTGGGAAAATCTGGAGGACGCGTTCCTCGACAACTTCCAAGGAACTTAAATGCGACCACCGGATGCTGATGACCTAAGTCACATTACCCAACAGCCCGGAGAGTCAGCCAGGAAATTCTAGACTCGGTTCCTAACAAAAAAGAACCAAGTCGTCAACTGCCCAAATGCCGAAGCCCTAGTGGCCTTTAAGCATAATATCCGCGACGAATGGCTCGCCCGACACCTCGGCCAAGAAAGACCGAAGTCCATGGCGGCCCTCACGACACTCATGACCCGCTTTTGCATGGGCGAGGACAATTGGCTGGCTCGCAGTAGCACCACGCCAACAAGCTCCAGCACCTCAGATGTCCGCGACAGCAACGGCAAGCCATGGCGCAATATACATAAGCGTCGGAACAATGGCGACAATGCTGAAGACACGGCAGTCAATACCGGATTCAGCGGCTCGAAATCCGGTCAGCGGAAAAAGCCGTTCAAAAGAAACAATCCGGGATCGTCCAGTCTGGACCGCGTACTCGACCACTCGTGCCAAATTCACGGCACCCTGATAAGCCAGCTAACCACACTAACAGATATTGCTAGGTGTTCAAGTAGGCCGGCAAGTTGAATGCCGAAAACAAAGACAAGGGGCTGCACAGCGATGATGACGAGGAGCCCCGGCATCCGAACATTGGGGGACAGAAGAAATTTACTCCCCAGGTGAAAACGGTAAACATGATATATGCCACCCACATTCCCAAACGGGAACGAAAGCGTGCACTAAGGGACGTCTACGCGATGGAGCCAGTCGCCCCAAAGTTCAACCCATGGTCATCCTGTCCAATCACTTTCGATCATAGGGACCACCCTACCAGCATCCGTCACGGTGGTTCAGCCGGATTGGTCCTTGACATCGATGGTTTTAACCTTCTTTCTCTTTCAGGACCCTACTTTCGGGCAGCCCCTTCAAAGAACCGGATCATCGGACTCATCACAGGAGGAAAAAACAAGGAGGCAAGAAGCTTTGCGTGCAAGGGAATACCCATGTGGTCTCTGTTAATGATCATCATACCTGTTTTACATACCCGCATGCAGCCTTCCCTTGGATAGGACATGTCAAATAGTCCTATTTGTTTCTTCTTAACACATTAATTGTACACATACGCCTTGACGTAAATAACAACGGGAAACAATATACAACATCAGCTTATTATTATTATCTTCATATTTCCCCTTGAATATTTATTGCATCCGTACACTTTGGTACGTTCAGTTTGCCAGGGGCTTTTTATTGTGCCCCATAACATGGCAAGAAAAGTCCGAACACTTTCGACAGTGCGGCACCACGAACTTATAGCATTATATGCATCAGCTCCGAATCATGTCTTGGGTCAATAGTTGGGTTAGCCCAGCTCCCTTGTTTTGGTACCTACCATTCCGTTATATCGGCTAAGGTAGCGCAGGGAGAACTACTGCGATTGTGTCCCGGTTCTTCCGGACGAGCACCTCAGTAGAGAAAGCCGAAAACTGACTGTCATGATGCGGCGAGAGCTGGTCACTGTTCGAGAGGTATTAAGTCCTTAAAGATTTTTTCCACTTCAGGCGAGGAATCGGCCTTGTCCGATTTAGGCGTGTATAGTGCCCCAATTCAGGCTTCCGAATACTAGGGTCTTCGCTGAAATTTAAAATTGTAGACTTCTATGGCTAAGTGAGAGTTATAAAGACGCATAGTCCGATTGCCTGGTTCGCTGCGCTAAACACCTCCTTAAAGGACCAAAAATTTGGATAAAGAGTGTTTGGGTTTTCCACGAACACCCCAGTACTAGTTACGCGGGGGCGGAAGCCGACGCCTGGCCTACTTTCAGAATTTTATAAACAACCGCACATAAGGTAATATTTTAAATCAACAAAGCGTCATATAGCGCAAACGCACTCGTGTTCATATTACAAATACAGCATGAGTACATTCACTCAAAGATTATGTCCTTGGTACATTCATCGGCCACAAGGAGAGCGCCTTTCATAACGCCATCATAATATTTATTGGGGTAGCGATGCTCCTTACCCTCTGGGGGCCCATCCTTCACCAGCTTCTCTGCATCCAGTTTGGCCCAATGCATCTTCGCACAGGCAAAGGCCCAGCGGGCACCCTCAATACATACGGATTGCTTGATAACCTCAAGCCATGGACAGGCATTTACCATCCGCTTTATAAGGCCGAAGTAGCTGTCGGGCAGGGGCTCGCCAGGCCACATCCAGACTATGAGGTCCTTCATGGCCAGCTCGGCCGCCTTGTGGAGTTCGACCAATTGCTTCAGTTGGTCACTTAGGGGCATCGGCTGTTCGGCTCCAGTATATTGGGACTAGAACAGCTTCTCCGTTGAGCTCCCCTCTTCGGCACGGTAGAACTCTGATACGTCTCCAACGTATCTATAATTATTTGTTCCATGCTATTATATTACCCCTTTTGGATGTTTATGGGCTTTATCTTACACATTTATATCATTTTTGGGACTAACCTACTAACCGAAGGCTCGGCCCATATTGTTGTTTGTTTGCCTATTTCAGTATTTCGAAGAAAAGGAATATCAAACGGAGTCCAAACGGAATGAAACATTCGGGAGCGTGATTTTTGGAACGAACGTGATCCAAAGGACTTGGAGTGCAAGTCAGGAAGTAGCCAAAGCTTCCACGATATAGGAGGGCACCCCCCCCTATAGGGCGCACCCCCTGTCTCGTGGGCCCCTCGGGCGTCCACCGATGTACTTCTTCCTCCTATATAAGCCTACGTACCCCAAAAACATCCAGGGAGCACCCAAAACACAATTTCCATTGTCGTAACCTTCTATATCCGCGAGATCTCATCTTGGAGCCTTCGCCGACACTCTGCCGGAGGGGGAATCGACCATGGAGGGCTTCTACATCAACACCATAGCCCTTCCGATGAGTTGTGAGTAGTTTACCAAAGAACTACGGGTCCATAGTTATTAGTTAGATGGCTTCTTCTCTCTTTTTGGATCTCAATACAATGTTCTCCGTCTCTCTTGTGGAGATCTATTTGATGTAATCTCTTTTTGCGGTGTGCTTGTCTAGATCCGATGAATTGTGGGTTTATGATCAAGTTTATCTATGAATAATATGTGAATCTTCTCTGAATTCTTTTATGTATGATTGAGTTATCTTTGCAAGTTTCTCCGAATTATCAGTTTAGCTTGGCCTACTAGATTGATCTCTCTTGCCATGGGAGAAGTGCTTAGCTTTGGGTTCAATCTTGCGGTGTCATTTCCCTGTGACAGAAAGGGTTGCAAGGCACGTATTGTATTGTTGCCATCGAGGATAAAAAGATGGGGTTTATATCATATTGCTTGAGTTTATCCCTCTACATCATGTCATCTTGCTTAATGCGTTACTCTGTTCTTTGTGAACTTAATACTCTAGATGCAGGCAGGAGTCGGTCGATGTGTGGAGTAATAGTAGTAGATGCAGGCAGGAGTCGGTCTACTTGGTGCGGACGTGATGCCTATATACATGATCATGCCTAGATAATCTCATAATTATTCGCTTTTCTATCAATTGCTCGACAGTAATTTGTTCACCCACCGTAATACTTATGCTATCTCGAGAGAAGCCTATAGTGAAACCGATGGCCCCCGTGTCTATCTCTTATCATATTGGCTTCCAATCTACTTTTATTTGCTTCTTTACTTTCTGCATCTATATTATAAAATACCAAAAGTATGTTTATCTTATCATACTATCTCTATCAGATCTCACTTTCGCAAGTGGTCGTTAAGGGATAGACAACCCCTTTATTGCGTTGGTTGCGAGTTCTTTGTTTGTTTGTGTAGGTTCGTGGGACTTGTTGAGGAGCCTCCTACTGGATTGATACCTTGGTTCTCAAAAACTGAGGGAAATACTTACGCTACTCTGCTGCATCACCCTTTCCTCTTCAAGGCAAACCAACGCAAGCTCAAGACGTAGCAAGAAGGATTTCTGGCGCCGTTGACGGGGAGGTCTTCGCTCAAGTCAACACATACCAAGTACCCATCACAAACTCATCTCCCTCGCAATTACATTATTTGCCATTTGCCTCTCGTTTTCCTCTCCCCCACTTCACCCTTGCCGTTTTATTTGCCCTCTCTTTCCCAATCTCCTCCTTTGTTTTCACTTGCCTTTTTCCGTTACCCGTGTGTTTGCTCGTTTACCTCGTCATTATGGCTAGTTCCTTATCCGCTCCTATGTCTCCCGAGTTTGAAGTTCTTCACTTCAAGAAGAGGCAAGGAGAAAATTTAAAATATGCTTGGTATAGGATGATGGAATCTTATCGCAAGTGCACCCTAGAGGTGAACTTTAGAATTCTTCTTCGCAATTTTTATGTTGGGCTAAACGTGACGCATAGACAACTCTTGGACTGCATTGCCAAGGGAAACTTTATTGAAATTGATCCTAGTATTGTGCATGAAATTATAGAGTGAATAGTGGGTACACTACCTCAAAAGGGAGGACCACATCCTACCCAAGAAGAAACCCAAGTGTTTGGAAAGATTTGCGAAGTAACAAATTTTTTTCAAAAATCTCTTGAGCCTCTTAAAAGTGTTAGCGGAAATCTTCACCACATGTATATGTTGATTACCCTTTGCAATAAGCGGTTGGATTCTTTAGATCTAAAAATTTCTGAGTATGAAGGAAAACGTAAAGAACCTCCCGGATTCGAGCATGACTCTGCTAATAAACTGAAAATCAAAGATGGCACTACTTAGATCTACCTTTGCTTTTATGCCTAGCTAGGGGCGTTAAACGATAGCGCTAGTTGGGAGGCATCCCAATTTTCTTTATGTTTTTGTTTTGTTTTTGTTCCTGTTTAGTGTTAAGTTTATGCTTCTACTTTCTGTTTAGAGGTGTTTTTATCTTTTAATTAGTGTTTGTGCCAAGTAGAACCTATAGGATAAACTATGATGATAGTTGAATTGAATCTGCTGAAAAACAGAAACTTTGTGCTCACGAGAAAAAATTCAATAAATCACAGAAACGTGCTTTTGCATTGATTCTTTTTGCTGCTGATCAATAAACAAATTTTACAGTACGTCCTATTTTGGTAGGATTTTCAAAGTTCCAGAAGTTTGCGTTAGTTACAGATTGCTACAAACTGTTCTGTTTTTGACAGATTCTGTTTTTCGTGTGTTGTTTGCTTATTTTGATGCATCTATGGCTAGGAAAATAGTTTATAAACCACAGAGAAGTTGGAATATAGTAGGTTTAACACCAAATTAAATAAAGAATGAGTTAATTACAGTACCTTATGTGGTGGTTTTGTTTTCTTTCACTAACGGAGGTTATAAGATTTCCTGTTGAGTTTTGTGTTGTGAAGTTTTCAAGTTTTGGGTAAAGCTTTTATGGACTATGGAATAAGGAGTGGAAAAAGCCTAAGCTTGGGTATGCCCAAGGCACCCCAAGATATTCAAGGATAGCCAAAAGCCTTAGCTTGGGGATGCCCCGGGAAGGCATCCCCTCTTTCGTCTTCGTTCATTGGTAACTTTACTTGGAGCTATATTTTTATTCGCCACATGATATGTGTTTTGCTTGGAGCGTCGTGTATTATATTAGTCTTTGCCTTTTAGTTTACCACAATCATCCTTGCTGTACACACCTTTTTGGGAGAAGCCTATTTTATTTGAATTTGCTAGAATACTCTATGTGCTTCACTTATATCTTTTTGAGCTTGATAGTTCTTGCTCTAGTGCTTCAGTTATACCTTTTAGAGCACGATGGTGAATTATTTTGTAGAAATTGCTAGTCTCTCATGCTTCACTTATATCTTTTTGAGAGTCTTTTAGAACAGCATGGTATTTGCTATGGTTATAATTTGGTCCTAGAATGGTAGGCATCCAAGTTGGGTATAATAAAAACTATCATAGGAAGTGAATTGGATGCTATGATCAACTTGATACTTGATGATTGTTTTGAGATAGGGAGGTAGTGATATTAAAGTCATGCTAGTTGGGTGATTATGAATTTAAAGAATGCTTGTGTTGAAGTTAGCAAGTCCCGTAGCATGCACGTATGGTTAAAGTTGTGTAACAAATTTGAAACATGAAGTGTACCTGGCTTGTGCATCCTTATGAGTGGCCGTCGGGGACGAGCGATTGTCTTTTCCTACCAATCTATCCCCCTAGGAGCATGCGCATAGTGCTTGATTTTTGATGACTTCTAAATTTTTGCAATAAGTATATGAGTTCTTTTGACTAATGTTGAGTCCATGGATTATACACATTTTTACCTTTCCACCATTGCTAGCCTCTTCAGTACCGTGCATTGCCCTTTCTCACCTTGAGAGTTGGTGCAAACTTCGCCGGTGCATCCAAACCCCATGATACGATACACTCTATCACGCATAAACCTCCTTATATCTTCCTCAAAACAGCCACCATACCTACCTATTATGGCATTTCCATAGCCATTCCGAGATATATTGCCATGCAACTTTCCACCGTTTCGTTTATCATCATAACATACATTACTTTTGTCATATTGCCATTGCATGATCATGTAGTTGACATCGTATTTGTGGCAAGGCCACCATGCATTATTTTTCATACATGTCACTCTTGATTCATTGCACCATCCCGGTACACCGGCGGAGGCATTCATATAGAGTCATATCTTGTTCTACTTTCGAGTTGTAATTCATATGTTGTAATCAATAGAAGTGTGATGATCATCATTTTTAGAGAATTGCCCAAAGAAAAAAAAGAAAAAAAAATAAGAAAGGCCAAAAAAATAAAGGCCCAAAAAAAAGAATAGAAGAAAAAAAGGAAAATAAATAAAAAGGGCAATGCTACTATCTCTTTTTCCACACTTGTGCTTCAAAGTAGCACTTTGTTCTTTATGTAGTGAGTCTCATATATTGTGCTTCAAAGTAGCACCATGTTTTTCATGTAGAGAGTCTCATAAGTTGTCTTTTTCATACTAGTGGGAATTTTTCATTATAGAACTTGGCTCGTATATTCCTACGATGGGTTTCCTCAAATGTCCTAGGTCTTCGTGAGAAAGCAAGTTGGATGCACACCCACTAGTTTTCTTTTGTTGAGCATTTATTTATAGCTCTAGTGCATCCATTGCATGGCAATCCCTACTCCTCATGTTGACATCAATTTATGGGCATCTCCATAGCCCATTGACTATCCTCATCAATGTGAGACTTTCTCTTTTTTTGTCTTCTCCACACAATCCCCATCATTATATTCTATTCCACCCATAGTGCTATATCCATGGCTCACGCTCATGTATTGCGTGAAAGTTGAAAAAGTTTGAGATTATTTAAGTATGAAACAATTTCTTGGCTTGTCATCGGGGGTATAGAAGTTGGGAACACCTTTGTGTAACGAAAAAGAAGCATAGCTTAACTATATGATTTTGTAGGGATGAACTTTCTTTTGGCATGTTATATTGAGAAGACATGATTGCTTTGATTAGTATGCTTGAAGTGTTTCTATTTCTTTTGTCAATATGAACTTTTATTTTGAATCACTTGGATATGAACATTCATGCACAATAAAGAAAATTACATTGAGAATTATGCTAGGTAGCATTCCACATCAAAAATTCTCTTTTAATCATTTACCTACTTGAGGACGAGCAACAATTAAGCTTGGGGATGCTTGATACGTCTCCAACGTATATATAATTTTTGATTGTTCCATGCTATTATATTACCCCTTTTGGATGTTTATGGGCTTTATTTTACACATTTATATCATTTTTGGGACTAACCTACTAACCGGAGGCCCAGCCCGTATTGCTGTTTTTTTTGCCTATTTCAGTATTTCGAAGAAAAGGAATATCAAACAGAGTCCAAACGGAATGAAACCTTCAGGAGCGTGATTTTTGGAACGAACATGATCCAGAGGACTTGGAGTGCAAGTCAAGAAGCAGCCGAAGCTTAAACGAGATAGGAGGGCACCCCCCCTATAGGGCGCGCCCCTTGTCTCGTGGGCCCCTCGAGCGTCCACCGAGGTACTTCTTCCTCCTATATAAGCCTACGTACCCCAAAAACATCCAGGGAGCACCCAAAACACAATTTCCATTGCCGTAACCTTCTATATCCGCGAGATCTCATCTTGGAGCCTTCGCCGACACTCTGCCGGAGGGGGAATCGACCATGGAGGGCTTCTACATCAACACCATAGCCCTTCCGATGAGTTGTGAGTAGTTTACCATAGAACTACGGGTCCATAGTTATTAGCTAGATGGCTTCTTCTATCTTTTTGGATCTCAATACAATGTTCTCCGTCTCTCTTGTGGAGATCTATTTGATGTAATCTCTTTTTGCGGTGTGCTTGTCTAGATCCGATGAATTGTGGGTTTATGATCAAGTTTATCTATGAATAATATGTGAATCTTCTCTGAATTCTTTTATGTATGATTGAGTTATCTTTGCAAGTTTCTCCGAATTATCAGTTTAGCTTGGCCTATTAGATTGATCTTTCTTGCCATGGGAGAAGTGCTTAGCTTTGGGTTCAATCTTCGGTGTCCTTACCCAGTGACAGAAAGGGTTGCGAGGCACGTATTGTATTGTTGCCATCGAGGATAAAAAGATGGGGTTTATATCATATTGCTTGAGTTTATCCCTCTACATCATGTCATCTTGCTTAATGCGTTACTCTGTTCTTTGTGAACTTAATACTCTAGATGCAGGCAGGAGTCGGTCGATGTGTGGAGTAATAGTAGTAGATGCAGGCAGGAGTCGGTCTACTTGTTTTGGACGTGATGCCTATATACATGATCATGCCTAGATAATCTCATAATTATTCGCTTTTCTATCAATTGCTCGACAGTAATTTGTTCACCCACCGTAATACTTATGCTATCTCGAGAGAAGCCTCTAGTGAAACCGATGGCCCCTGAGTCTATCTCTTATCATATTTGCTTCCAATCTACTTTTATTTGCTTCTTTACTTTTTGCATCTATATTATAAAATACCAAAAATATATTTATCTTATCATACTATCTCTATAAGATCTCACTTTCTCAAGTGGCCGTGAACAGATTGACAACCCCTTTATTGCGTTGGTTGCGAGTTCTTTGTTTGTTTGTGTAGGTTCGTGGGACTTGTTGAGGAGCCTCCTACTGGATTGATACCTTGGTTCTCAAAAACTGAGGGAAGTACTTATGCTACTCTGCTGCATCACCCTTTCCTCTCGAAGGAAAACCAACGCAAGCTCAAGACGTAGCAAACTCCACGGCATCCGATATGCTACGTGGCAGATCTGCGAATCCCCCTGGAGAGCTCCGAATTTGGGTAACTAAAAGAAATGTCTCCTCCACATGCTTGCTTTGCATAATGAATGCCTTGCCCACCGCTATCTTCTTGGCCGCCTGGATTTCCTAGAGGGCTTTTTGGGCTTCGACCTTGGCGTCTTTCACGCTCTGGAGGGCCTTGGCAAGCTCAGACTCTTGAGTCTTGAAGTCATGCTCCAAGGACTCGAACTTCGTGTCGAACTCCTGGAGCTCTTGCTCTACCTCGCTCACCCGAGCATCTTGCTTTTCGCGCTCAGTGCGCTCCGCGGCCGCTTTGTCTTCGGCCTCGGACAACGCTTTCTTCAAGGCCGCCACTTCGGTCGTGGCCCCTATTTAAAAATCATGATGCTTTTTGTTAGCATCACCAATTTTTCTTCCTCTACATGACACACAGACGGGGTATCACTTACCTTTGTTCTCCTCGAGCTGCCTCTTCGTAAGGCTGAGCTCTTCTTCAGCCTGCTTCAGGTCTCGTTTGAGTCCGGCCGCCTCCGCTGTGCGGGCGGCAGAGGCCAGCAGCAATGCCTGCTTTTTCACATAGACATTCATTGTTAGACTCCTGCGGATTAAACATTGACCCTCCTTTTGGTTTTTCATTACAAACACCAAACAGAGTATCAGGGGCTACTGTTGATCGGGTGATATTTTCTCACACTTTTTACCTCAAAGCCTGTTAGAAGGCTGGTGTAGACTTCGGTCAATTCGCTTTGGCGGACCGAACCTTCTCAATCACCATACTCATTACGGTGCTCTTCATCAATGGAAGCTCCGCGAAGCGCTTCTAGGAAATTATCTAGTGCCTCCGGCTGGATGGAGGTCATCGGCACGGCTGGCTCGCCCTTCTTAGCGAGGGGCTGCCTACTCAAGTCCAGAACCTTTGGAGGTCCCGGCGCAGTAACCGGCTGGGAGCCCGACTTGTTGTGGCTCCCATCCGCATAGTCCATGGGGATCTTACCCCCCATGTGCCCGGCGTCTGGGATTTCGCCTTGGGGCATCTCCAGAACCGTCGCCCCCTGCTCCGGTATCCTTTGGGACAACACCTCAGTGTCGTCCGCAGGTCGTGGGGAGGTGGCCATCGGGAGTGAATCCATCTCCGACTCACTCAGAGACCCATCCGAGGAGGATACCTCTAGATGGGACCCGGCCGTACTGCATATGCATGTTCGTCGTTACAACAAACCATGAAAATAAGACGTACTATAGAGTGCGGATACTTACGATTTCGCTAGGGTCTTGCCCCTGGGCAACCACTCCTCCTCGCTATAGGTGGCTGAGGGAGTCCTGGACTAGGGGGTGTCCGGATAGCCGAACTATCATCATTGGCCGGACTCCAAGACTATGAAGATACAAGATTGAAGACTTCGTCCCGTGTCCGGATGGGACTTTCCTTGGCGTGGAAGGCAAGCTTGGCAATACGGATATGTAGATCTCCTACCAATGTAACCGACTCTGTGTAACCCTAGCCCTCTCCGGTGTCTATATAAACCGGAGGGTTTTAGTCCGTAGGATGAACAACAATCATACCATAGGCTAGCTTCTAGGGTTTAGCCTCCTTGATCTCGTGGTAGATCTACTCTTGTACTACCCCTATCATCAATATTAATCAAGCAGGAGTAGAGTTTTACCTCCACTGAGAGGGCCCGAACCTGGGTAAAAACATTGTGTCCCTTGGCCGTTTCTCCATGGACAGATCTTCGTATTCCGCGGCTTTGCACTGCGGGCCAATTCGCTTGGCCGTCTGGAGCAGATCGAAAGCTACGCCCCTGGCCATCAGGTCAGATTTAGAAGTTTGAACTATACGGCCGACATCCGCGGAGACTTAATCTTCGATGGATTCGAGACACAGCCAAGCGCGCCGCACTATTACGATGGGCATGATTTAGCTCTGCCGCCGGACAGTGCCCTGGAGGCCGCACCAGGGTCTGCTCTGACCCTTAGCTCGGAGCCGACTGCGCCGATTGAGGATGTGTGTTTGGACACCGCCTCGGGGGCTGCTACCTCCATGGCGATAGAGCCGAACACCAACCCTGTCCCTTGTGAAGCTCGTGACGCCAAGGTTCCGGACTCCTCTCCGGACCCCAAACCTTCCGTGCCCCTTCCAATCGAATCCGATTGGGCGCCGATCACGGAGTTCACCGCTGCGTACATCATTTAGCACTCGCCTTTCGGTGACATCCTGAATTCGCTAAAGTGTCTCACTTTGTCAGGAGAGCCCTGGCCGGTTCATGGCCAGGACAGTTGGGATGCGGACGACGAAGAAATTCAAAGCCCACCCACCACCCACTTCGTAGCCACTATCGATAACTCAACTGATATGCTAGACTTCGACTCCGAAGACATCGACGGTATGGACGACGATGCCGGAGATGACCAAGAACCAGCACCTACAGGGCACTCGAAGACCACCTCAACTCACGATGTATATATGGTGGACACACCTAAAGGAAGCGATAACAAGGAACAACGGGACGCTGCAAAGGATAATTCCCTCGAAAAACAGCCGAAACGGCGACGCAAGCGCCGCCCAAAGTCCCGCCTCGACAACGACAGCACCCACACAGACCCAGCCATAGAGCAGGGCGAACCGGTGGACGACGAACACGCCCCTGAACAACCATCCGAACAGGGTGAATTGGATAAGCACTCCGTACCCGGTGAAAACAACAGTCCGGACGATCTCACGCTGGACACATCGTTGGAGCAGAAGAACCTCCAAAAAAGGCTCGTCGCCACTGCACGAAGTCTGAAGAAGCAGAAGCGGAAGCTCAAAACAGCGGAAGACGCACTCAGAATGAGATGGAGCAAATTACTCAAGACCGCAGACAAATACGGCGATAGTCGCCAAGCAAAAAGCTACCCGAAGCACAAACTACTGCCCGAATTTGACGAGGAGGCCGTAGAGCCCCCACAGTCAAAAAACAAAGAGGCCGCCCGGTCGGATAGACGACCACATGATAAACAAAGAGCGGCAAGCGGCGCCGCACACAAGCCGACACGTGATCCATATAAGGACCCTCGCAAATAGGATGGCCCGGTCAGGTCCATCTATAGGCCAAGAAAGCAAGCTCCAAAAAGCAACTCAACACATCGAGTATTCGAAAATCACGGCACACCCAAATACAGGGGCGCCGCACACCCCCTATGTTTCACCGATGAGGTGCTGGATCATGAATTTCCAGCGGGATTCAAGCCTGTAAACATAGAGGCATACGACGGATCAACAGACCCAGGAGTCTGGATTGAAGATTACATCCTACACATACATATGGCTAGAGGAGATGACCTCCACGCCATAAAATACTTACCCCTCAAGCTCAAAGGGCCAGCCCGGCATTGGCTAAAAAGCCTCCCAGAAAATACCATTGGAAGTTGGGAAGACCTCGAGGGTGCGTTTCAAGCAAATTTTCAGGGGACTTATGTCCGCCCTCCGGATGCAGACGATTTAAGTCACATAACTCAACAGCCCGGAGAGTCAGCCCGCAAATTCTGGAACAGGTTCCTAACCAAAAAGATCCAAATAGTCGACTGTCCGGACGCCGAAGCCTTAGCAGCCTTCAAACATAACGTCCGCAATGAATGGCTCGCCAGACACCTCGGCCAGGAAAAGCCAAGAACAATGGCCGCACTAACAAGCCTCATGACCCGCTTTTGCGTGGGAGAGGATAGCTGGCTGGCAAGGTGCGGCACCAGCGACCCAAGTACATTCGAGGCCAGGGATGGAAATGGGAAACCACGACGCAGAAAGGACCAGCGCCGGACTAAGGGAAATGGCCCCAAGAGCATGGTAGTCAACGCCGGATTCAAAAGCTCTCGGCAGAACAACAAAACACCGCCTCTCAAGGAAAACAGCAACGAGCTATCAAACCTAAACAAAATCTTGGACAAGATATGCCAAATTCACAGCACCTCCGGGAAGCCTGCAAACCACACCCACAGAGATTGTTGGGTCTTCAAACAGTTCGGCCGACTTAATGCCGAACACAAGGGGCTCGAAACACCAAGTGAGGACGATGACGAACTCCACAAGCATAGCACCGGCAAACAAAGGAATTTCCCACAAGAGGTCAAAATAGTAAACTCACTTCATGTGACATCAGGCAAAAATAGAGCGGCGCCCATTAAAATACGCGCCGCATGGTCCACCCCAGCGGAGTCCCGACACTAGATGTCAAAACCAATCACTTTCGGCCATCAAGACTACTCCGGAAGTATCCGGAACGCAGGATGGACGGCCCTAATATTAGATCCTATAATCAACAGACTACAATTTACACAAGTCCTAATGGACAGCGGCAGTGATCTAAACCTACTATATCAGGATACAATCCGCAGAATGGGGATAGACCCAACCAAAATACGTCATAGCAACACTTCCTTTAAAGGAGTGATGCCCGGCCCATATGCCCATTGTACAGGCTCTCTGCCACTAGAAGTTGTGTTCGGCTCATCTGACAACTCCTGTCGCGAAAAGTTAGTCTTCCACATCGCCCCATTCAAAAGTAGCTATCAAGCACTATTGGGATGCGAAGCTTTCGCCTGCTTTAA
This sequence comes from Triticum dicoccoides, assembly GCF_002162155.2. Classification (NCBI taxonomy): domain Eukaryota; kingdom Viridiplantae; phylum Streptophyta; class Magnoliopsida; order Poales; family Poaceae; genus Triticum; species Triticum dicoccoides. Next base: position 745,642,899 of record NC_041392.1, on the reverse strand, counting down.
CACAATACCGCATTATGCATCTCTTACACTTAAAATGCCCGGTCCACGCGGCATCATTTCATTAAAGGGAAACCTCGAGTGTTCCTTGAATATGGAAGAAAGTGAGACTGCCTTGACGGCCACACATTAATCCGGCTTTGCTGATCAAAGCACCCAAATAGGTCATTCAGATCCCGGACACGGTTAGGCGAGTCCGGCACAAATAAACAAAGGGCTTACCAGCCGCGTCTCCCCTTACAAGGGGCTGCACGCATGTACAATAAGAGACAATAAAGCTCAAATTTTATTCGTTTTTTGACTTATACTCTGTTTATACATTTTTCGCACGATCTCTTTTACAACTAAGTTCTTCTCCTTTACAGATGAACACCGTGCTACGCCCGTCCAGGATACGGCACAACGGAGACACAGGCGCAGACGTGCAGTAGGGACCCGTTGCAAGCATTCTTTTCAGATTAAGACCCTGCGTAAACCTTTCTTACTGTCTCTTGTTGATACACATCCCCCGGTTTCTCACCATAACCGAGGAGGAGGCTGGCGTTTTGGCATCGGCCGCGTCAGAAATTTTTTTGCGTACCTGGACACTAGGGGCTTAGGGCATTGTTCTGCCCGTTTTCATAAAGACCGAATACCTTAGGGAGTGTTCGGCGTCTCGAGTTAGGCCTTATATGCATCAGCTCCGAATCATGTCTTTGGTCAAATGTGAAGGAAATATGCCCTAGAGGCAATAATAAAGTTATTATTTATTTCCTTATTTCATGATAAATGTTTATTATTCATGCTAGAATTGTATCAACCGGAAACATAATACATGTGTGAATACATAGACAACCAGAGTGTCACTAGTATGCCTCTACTTGACTAGCTCGTTAATCAAAGATGGTTATGTTTCCTAACCATGAACAAAGTGTTGTTATTTGATTAATGAGGTCACATCATTAGTTGAATGATCTGATTGACATGACCCATTCCATTAGCTTAGCACCCGATCGTTTAGTATGTTGCTATTGCTTTTCTTCATGACTTATACATGTTCCTATGACTATGAGATTATGCAACTCCCGTTTACCGGACGAACACTTTGGGTGCTACCAAACGTCACAACGTAACTGGGTGATTATAAAGGAGCATTACAGGTGTCTCCAAAGGTAGATGTTGGGTTGGCGTATTTCGAGATTAGGATTTGTCACTCCGATTGTCGGAGAGGTATCTCTGGGCCCTCTCGGTAATGCACATCACTTAAGCCTTGCAAGCATTGCAACTAAATGAGTTAGTTGCGGGATGATGTATTACGGAACGAGTAAAGAGACTTGCCGGTAACGAGATTGAACTAGGTATTGGAATACCGACGATCGAATCTCGGGCAAGTAACATACCGATGACAAAGGGAACAACGTATGTTGTTACGCGGTCTGACCGATAAAGATCTTCATAGAATATGTAGGAGCCAATATGGGCATCCAGGTCCCGCTATTGGTTATTGACCGGAGACGTGTCTCGGTCATGTCTACATTGTTCTCGAACCCGTAGGGTCCGCACGCTTAAGGTTACGATGACAGTTATATTATGAGTTTATGCATTTTGATGTACCGAAGGTTGTTCGGAGTCCCGGATATGATCACGGACATGACGAGGAGTCTCGAAATGGTCGAGACATAAATAATGATATATTGGAAGCCTATGTTTGGATATCGGAAGTGTTCCGGGTGAAATCGGGATTTCACCGGAGTACCGGGAGGTTACCGGAACCCCCCGGGAGCTATATGGGCCTTAGTGGGCTTTAGTGGAAAGGAGAAAGGGCCAGCCCAAGATGGCTGTGCGCCTCCCCCCTTCCCCTAGTCCTATTAGGACTAGGAGAGGTGGCCGGCCCCCTCTCTCTCTTTCCCCCCTCAAGGAATCCTATTC
>NC_041392.1:745625743-745640922 GCF_002162155.2 Triticum dicoccoides | reverse complement strand
CCTTGGCCGGCCAGCCTCCCCCCCTCTAGTCCTTTATATACTAAGGTAGAGGCACCCTAGAACACACAAGTTGATCCACGTGATCTATTCCTTAGCTGTGTGCGGTGCCCCCAGCCACCATATTCCTTGATAATACTGTAGCGGAGTTTAGGCGAAGCCCTGCTGCTGTAGTGCATCAAGATCATCATCACGCCGTCGTGCTGACGGAACACTTCCCCGACACTTTGCTGGATCGGAGTCCGGGGATCGTCATCGAGCTGAACGTGTGCTCAAACTCGGAGGTGCCGTAGTTTCGGTACTTGATCGGTTGGATCATGAAGACGTACGACTACTTACTCTATGTTGCGTCAACGCTTCCGCAGTCGGTCTACGTGGGTACGTAGACAACACTCTCCCCTCTCGTTGCTATACATCACATGATCTTGCGTGAGCGTAGGAAATTTTTTGAAATTACTACGAAACCCAACAGTGGCATCCGAGCCTAGGTTATTATGTTGATGTTATATGCACGAGTAGAACACAAGTGAGTTGTGGGCGATATAAGTCATACTGCCTACCAGCATGTCATACTTTGGTTCGACGGCATTGTTGGACGAGACGACCCGGACCAACATTACGCGTACGCTTACGCGAGACCGGTTCCCCCGACGTGCTTTGCACATAGGTGGCTTGCGGGCAACTGTCTCTCCAATTTTAGTTGAACCAAGTGTGGCTACGCCCGGTCCTTGCGAAGGTTAAAACGGAGTCTATTTGACAAACTATCGTTGTGGTTTTGATGCGTAGGTGAGATTGGTTCTTTCTTAAGCCCGTAGCAGCCACATAAAACTTGCAACAACAAAATAGAGGACGTCTAACTTGTTTTTGCAGGGCATGTTGTGATGTGATATGGTCAAGGCATGATGCTGAATTTTATTGTATGAGATGATCATGTTTTGTAACCGAGTTATCGGCAACTGGCAGGAGCCATATGGTTGTCGCTTTATTGTATGCAATGCAATCGCGATGTAATGCTTTACTTTATTACTAAACGGTAGTGATAGTCGTGGAAGCATAAGATTGGCGAGACGACAATGATGCTACGATGGAGATCAAGGTGTCGCGCCAGTGACGATGGTGATCACGATGGTGCTCCGGAGATGGAGATCACAAGCACAAGATGATGATGTCCATATCATATCACTTATATTGATTGCATGTGATGTTTATCCTTTTATGCATCTTATCTTGCTTTGATTGACGGTAGCATTATAAGATGATCTCTCACTAAATTATCAAGAAGTGTTCTCCCTGAGTATGCACCGTTGCCAAAGTTCGTCGTGCCCAGACACCACGTGATGATCGGGTGTGATAAGCTCTACGTCCATCTACAACGGGTGCAAGCCAGATTTTGCACACGCAGAATACTCAGGTTAAACTTGACGAGCCTAGCATATGCAGATATGGCCTCGGAACACGGAGACCAAAAGGTCGAGCGTGAATCATATATTAGATATGATCAACATAATGATGTCCACCAATGAAACTACTCCATCTCACGTGATGATCGGACATGGTTTAGTTAATTTGGATCACGTGGTCACTTAGAGGATTAGAGGGATGTCTATCTAAGTGGGAGTTCTTAAGTAATATGATTAATTGAACTTAAATTTATCATGAACTTAGTCCTGGTAGTATTAGCATATCTATGTTGTAGATCAATAGCTCGCGTTGTTGCTTTCATATGTTTATTTTGATATGTTCCTAGAGAAAATTGTGTTGAAAGATGTTAGTAGCAATGATGCGGATTGGATCCGTGATCTGAGGTTTATCCTCATTGCTGCACAGAAGAATTATGTCCTTGATGCACCGCTAGGTGACAGACCTATTGCAGGAGCAGATATAGACGTTATGAACGTTTGGCTAGCTCAATATGATGACTACTTGATAGTTTAAGTGCACCATGCTTAACGGCTTAGAATCGGGACTTCAAAGACGTTTTGAACGTCATGGACCATATGAGATGTTCCAGGAGTTGAAGTTAATATTTCAAGCAAATACCCGAGTTGAGAGATATGAAGTCTCCAACAAGTTCTATAGCTAAAAGATGGAGGAGAATCGCTCAACTAGTGAGCATGTGCTCAGATTGTCTGGGTACTACAATCGCTTGAATCAAGTGGGAGTTAATCTTCCAGATAAGATAGTGATTGACAGAATTCTCTAGTCACCATCACCAAGTTAGTAGAACTTCGTGATGAACTATAGTATACAAGGGATGACGAAATCAAGAAAGAGCATCAAGTGTTGATGGTTGACAAGATCACTAGTTTCAAGAAAAGGGCAAAGGGAAGAAGGGGAACTTCAAGAAGAACGGCAAGCAAGTTGCTGCTCAAGTGAAGAAGCCCAAGTTTAGTCCTAAGCCTGAGACTAAGTGTTTCTACTGCAAAGGGACTGATCACTAGAAGTGGAACTACCCCAAGTGATTGGCAGATAAGAAGGATGGCAAAGTAAACATAAGTATATTTGATATACATGTTATTGATGTGTACTTTACTAGTGTTTATAGCAACCCCTCAGTATTTGATACTAGTTCAGTTACTAAGATTAGTAACTCGAAACGGGAGTTGCAGAATAAACAGAGACTAGTTAAGGGTGAAGTGACGATGTGTGTTGGAAATGGTTCCAAGATTGATATGATCATCATCGCACACTCCCTATAATTTCGGGATTAGTGTTGAACCTAAATAAGTGTTATTTGGTGTTTGCGTTGAGCATGAATATGATTTGATCATGTTTATTGTAATACGGTTATTCATTTAAGTAAGAGAATAAATTGTTGTTCTGTTTACATGAATAAAACCTTATATGGTTACACACCCAATGAAAATAGTTCGTTGGATCTCGATCGTAGTGATACACATAATCATAATATTGAAACCAAAAGATGCAAAGTTAATAATGATAGTGCAACTTATTTGTAGCACTTCCGTTTAGGTCATATTGGTGTAAAGCGCATGAAGAAACTCCATGCTGATGGGATTTTGGAATCACTTGATTATGAATCAGTTGATGCTTGCGAACCATGCCTCATGGGCAAGATGACTAAGACTCTGTTCTTCGGAACAATGGAGCGAGCAACAGATTTGTTAGAAATCATACATACTGATGTATGTGGTCCGATGAATATTGAGGCTCGTGACAAGTATCATTATTTTCTGATCTTCACAGATGATTTGAGAAGATATGAGTATATCTACTTGATGAAACATAAGTCTGAAACATTTGAAAAGTTCAAAGAATTTCAGAGTGAAGTAAAAATCATCGTAACAAGAAAATAAAGTTTGTATGATCTGATCGTAGAGAAGAGTAGTTGAGTTATGAGTTTGGTATTCAATTAAAACAATATGGAATAGTTTCACAAACTCATGCCACATGGAACACCACAGCATAATGGTGTGTCCGAACGTCATAACCGTACTTTATTGGATATAGTGCAATCTATGATGTCTCTTACCGATCTACCACTATTGTTTTGGGGTTATGCATTAGAGACAGTTGCATTCACGTTAAATAGGGCACCATCTAAATCTGTTGAGACGACACCGAATGAATTATGGTTTGGCAAGAAACCTAAGCTGTCGTTTCTTAAAGTTTGGGACTGCGATGCTTATGTGAAAAAGTTTTAACATGATAAGCTCGAACCCAAATCGGAGAAGTAAATCTTCATAGGATATCCAAAGGAAACTATTGGATACACCTTCTATCACAGATCTGAAGGCAAGACTTTTGTTGCTAAATTTGGAAACTTTCTGGAGAAGGAGTTTCTCTTGAAAGAAGTGAGTGGGAGGAAAGTAGAAAACTTGATAAGGTAATTGTACCTTCTCCCTTATTGGAAATAAGTTCATCACAGAAATTTGTTCCTGTGACTCCTACACCAATTAGTGAGGAAGCTAATGATGATGATCATGAAACTTCAGATCAAGTTACTACCGAATCTCGTAGGTAAACCAGAGTGAGATCCGCACCAGAGTGGTACGGTAATCCTGTTCTGGAAGTCATGTTACTAGACCATGACGAACTTGCGAACTATGAGGAAGCAATGATGAGCGCAGATTCTACAAAATGGTTTGAGGCCATGAAATCTGAGATATGATCTATGTATGAGAACAAAGTATGGACTATGATGGATTTGCCCGATGATTGGCAAGCCATAGAAAATAAATGGATCTTCAAGAGGAAGACATACGCTGATAGTAGTGTTACTATCTGCAAAGCTAGAATTGTCGCAAAAAGGTTTTCGACAAGTTCAAGGTGTTGACTACGATGAGAGATTCTCACTCGTATCTATGCTTAAAGTCTGTCCAAATCATGTTAGCAATTGCCGTATTTTATGAAATCTGGCAAATGGATAAACAAAACTGAATTCCTTAATGGATTTAATAAAGAAGAGTTGTATACGATACAACTAGAAGGTTTTGTCAAATCCGAAAGGTGCTAACAAAATGTGCAAGCTCCAGCGATCCATCTATGGACTGGTGCAAGCATCTCGTAGTTGGAATATACGCTTTGATGAGATGATCAAAGCATATAATTTTATACAGACTTGCGATGAAGCCTGTATTTATAAGAAAAGTGAGTGGGAGCACTACAACATTTCTGATAAGTATATGTGATTGACATATTGTTGATCGGAAATCATGTAGAATTATTCTGTAAAGCATAAAGGAGTGTTTGAAAGGAATTTTTCAAAGAAAGACTTCGGTGAAGCTGCTTACATATTGAGCTTCAAGATCTATAGAGATAGATCAAGACATTTGATAAGTTTTTTTCAATGAGTACATACCTTGACAAGATTTTGAAGTAGTTCAAAATGGAGCGGTCAAAGAAAGAGTTCTTGCCTGTATTACAAGGTGTGAAGTTGAGTAAGACTCAAAACCCGACCACGGCAGAAGATAGAAAGAGAATGAAAGTCATTCCCTATGCCTCAGCCATAGGTTCTATAAAGTATGCCATGCTGTGTACCAGATCTATTGTATACCCTACATTGTTTTAAGCAAGGGAGTACAATAGTGATCTAAGAATAGATCACTAGACAGCGGTCAAAATTATCCTTAGTGGAATAGGGAAATATTTCTCAATTATGGAGGTGAACAAAAAGGTTCGTCGTAAAAGGTTATGTTGATGCAAGTTTTGACACAGATCTGGATGACTCTAAGTCTCGATCTAGATACATATTGAAAGTGGGAGCAATTAGCTAGAGTAGCTCCGTGCGGAGCATTGTTGACATAAATATTTGCAAAATACTTACGGATCTGAATGTGACAGACCCGTTGACTAAAATTATCTCACAAGCAAAACATGATCACACCTTAGTACTCTTTGGGTGTTAATCACATAGCGATGTGAACTAGATTACCGAATCTAGTAAACCCTTTGGGTGTTGGTCACATGACGATGTGAACTATGGGTGTTAATCACATGATGATGTGAACTATCGATGTTAATCACATGGTGATGTGATCTAGATTATTGACTCTAGTGCAAGTGGGAGACTGAAGGAAATATGCCCTAGAGGCAATAATAAAGTTATTATTTATTTCCTTATTTCATGATAAATGTTTATTATTCATGCTAGAATTGTATCAACCGGAAACATAATACATGTGTGAATACATAGACAACCAGAGTGTCACTAGTATGCCTCTCTTGACTAGCTCGTTAATCAAAGATGGTTATGTTTCCTAACCATGAACAAAGTGTTGTTATTTGATTAACGAGGTCACATCATTAGTTGAATGATCTGATTGACATGACCCATTCCATTAGCTTAGCACCCGATCGTTTACTATATTGCTATTGCTTTTCTTCATGACTTATACATGTTCCTATGACTATGAGATTATGCCACTCCCGTTTACCGGAGGAACACTTTGGGTGCTACCAAAGGTCACAACGTAACTGGGTGATTATAAAGGAGCATTACAGGTGTCTCCAAAGGTAGATGTTGGGTTGGCATATTTCGAGATTAGGATTTGTCACTCCGATTGTCGGAGAGGTATCTCTGGGCCCTCTCGGTAATGCACATCACTTAAGCCTTGCAAGCATTGCAACTAAATGAGTTAGTTGTGGGATGATGTATTACAGAATCAGTAAAGAGACTTGCCGGTAACGAGATTGAACTAGGTATTGGAATACCGACGATCGAATCTCGGGCAAGTAACATACCGATGACAAAGGGAACAACGTATGTTGTTATGCGGTCTGACCGATAAAGATCTTCGTAGAATATGTAGGAGCCAATATGGGCATCCAGGTCCCGCTATTGGTTATTGATCGGAGACGTGTCTCGGTCATGTCTACATTGTTCTCGAACCCGTAGAGTCCGCACGCTTAAGGTTACGATGACAGTTATATTATGAGTTTATGCATTTTGATGTACCGAAGGTTGTTCGGAGTCCCGGATATGATCACGGACATGACGAGGAGTCTCGAAATGGTCGAGACATAAAGAATGATATATTGGAAGCCTATGTTTGGATATCGGAAGTGTTCCGGGTGAAATCGGGATTTTACCGGAGTACCGGGAGGTTACCGGAACCCCCCGAGAGCTATATGGGCCTTAGTGGGCTTTAGTGAAAAGGAGAAAGGGGCAGCCCAAGATGGCTGTGCGCCTCCCCCCTTCCCCTAGTCCTATTAGGACTAGGAGAGGTGGCCAGCCCCCTCTCTCTCTTTCCCCCCTCAAGGAATCATATTCCAACTAGGATTGGGGGGGGGGGGAATCCTACTCCCAGAGGGAGTAGGACTCTCCTGGCACGCCCTCCCTTGGCCGGCCAGCCTCCCCCCTCTAGTCCTTTATATACTAAGGTAGAGGCACCCTACAACACACAAGTTGATCCACGTGATCTATTCCTTAGCCGTGTGCGGTGCCCCCAGCCACCATATTTCTCGATAATACTGTAGCGGAGTTTAGGCGAAGCCCTGCTGCTGTAGTGCATCAAGATCGTCACCACGCCGTCGTGCTGGCGGAACTCTTCCCCGACACTTTGCTGGATCGGAGTCCGGGGATCGTCATCGAGATGAACGTGTGCTCGAACTCGGAGGTGCCGTAGTTTTGGTACTTGATCGGTTGGATCGTGAAGACGTACGACTACTTCCTCTATGTTGCGTCAACGCTTCCGCAGTCGGTCTGCGTGGGTACGTAGACAACACTCTCCCCTCTCGTTGCTATACATCACATGATCTTGCGTGAGCGTAGGAAATTTTTTGAAATTAGTACGAAACCCAACAAAATGTTGGGTTTGCCCGGCTCCTGTGTTTTGCTGCCTTACGTTCCGCTCTGTCGGCTAACGCGGCACCAGGAGAACTACTGCGATTGTGCCCCGGTTCGCCCCGGTGAGCACCTCAGTAAAGAAAGCTGAAAACTGACTGTCATGATATAGCGAGAGACTGGTCAACCACTCGATCGACCACTGGAATGTTTAGAATTCCTCCGCTTTAACAAAGGACCGTTTCCCGGTAAGGCACATATGCGCCCCGAAATTCGGAGAGCGCCGTGCCCCTAGGGGCTATATAGTAGCCCCACCATCGAACTCCTATGGCTAAGTGAAAGTGATAAAGCATTATAGTCTGGTTGCCTAGTTTGCTACGCTATAACCTCCTTCACAGGACCAAGACGTTGGATTAAGTGTGAAAATGCGCTTTTCTTGCAAACACCCCCGCACTATGTGCGTGGGGGCTGAAGCCGAAGACTGCCATCTTTCAGGTTATATACAAATATACGTTAAACGGCCGCACAGGAGGTATTTTAACACTTGAACGCACAAGTATAAAAAGCCCTTATATTATATTTGAAACATGGTTTCACAAACCATACATGTCATTTGAACATAACATCTTTCGAGCACTGCGTCTCTACTAAACGAGCGCCCTCCAGGACTTCCTCAAAATAGTGCTCGGCCGGGAATCGTCTTCTGTCCGAATCCCAGGATGCAATGCCGGTGGCCTCCATCTCTGCCCAGTATGTCTTGACATGGGCGAGAGCCATCCGTGCACCCTCTATGCATGCCGACCGCTTTATCACCTCGATATGCGGCACCGCATCAAGGAACTGCTGCACCAAGCCAAAATAACTCTTCGGCTCAGGCCTTTTCGGCCACAAATGAGCCACGACATCCTTCATGGCAAGACCGGACAACCTATCCAGCTCAGCCCACTCGGCTAACCGATCGGTTAACGGAAGTGGACGATCCGGACTATGGAATTGCGACCAAAAAAGCTCTTCCATTCCGTGATCCTTTTGGCCTCGGAAGTGGGCGACTGCGTCTGCAGCACTCGCCGCCAAATTCAGATAAGCATCCTCTGCACCCCGCAGCTGGCCCAACTAAGCATACTTCGGATCCGTGAACTTCCTACGCAGCAGAAAGGGCTTTCCAGCCACAATATCCCCGGCCTGACGTAGCTCCTCCTTTATAGCTCTCATCGCGGAGCGGGCATCCTTGGCTTCGGCGGTGGCCTTCTTCAGGTCCTCTTGCTCCGCTCGGTGTTCCCTTTTAAGAAATTCGCAGCGGTCGGTAGCATCCTTCAGCTTCACGGCCATCTGGGCCATTTCCTCCCTGCATCGGCAATGAGCAGCTTGTTCGGCTTTTAGCTCTTCGGCCGCCTTCAAGGCGGCCGCATCACTATTTCTGGCTTGCTCCTTGGCTCGGGCGAGCTCTGCCCGAAGGTCCTCCATAGCAGCGGCACCATCTGCATTAAGCATACATGTAGTAAGGCATGGGCATCAAGCTCCCTTACCAGGTGTCCGCGGAGAAGCCACATACCTTGTGACTCGTCAAGTTGCTTATTGACCAGCGCGATGTCCGCATCCGCAACGTCAAGTTGCCGCTTCAGTTCGGCAAATCTATCATTCCGGCTGGCCACCGAACGCTCCACCACCTGAATAGGAAGGGCGACATCTTATAACTGAGATTATGATCCTCGGCACGCTGTCGCTTTTGACACCGTACCGAGTCTCAGGGGCTACTATCTATAGAGGGCGCACTCTATGTGCAAAACTGTCAAAAGGTATATCATTTTCGCGTACCTCAAACCCCGTCAGTAAACTTCTGACGGCCTCATGCAACCCGCTCTCAGCGGATGAAATCCTTTCAATCACCATACCCATTAACGTCGGTGATCTTCTGAGATAGACGCCCGCCCGAGCAGATCCTTCAGCTCCTCCGGCCATACACCAGTTGGTGCCGAACTTTCCAGCCCTGCCGGACTCGGCGAAACCCTCCACGACGACACCTCAGGGTCGTCCGCCCCGCCTGATGGCGCGACAGATGGAGACGTTTCGCTCTCCATCATATCCGGACGAAGATCCCCCGAAGATGAGCTCTGCTGAGAAGGGCTGAGATCCGAACTACAAGGTAAGAACTTCGTTTATCATCAGAAATAAAAACAGGGATGTCCCTTATTACAAAACTCCCCTTTCTACTTACGGCTCGCTAGAGGGCTGATTTCCTTGGGGAAATAGTGCAGCCGGGGCTCCTCCCGACGCAGGACCCTCTGTGAAGATTTCTTCCCTCGCTTTGAGGCTTTGGCCTCCGGATCTTCAGAAGCGGTCCTCTTCTCCCCTTGGAGGGGGGATTCTCGATCCCCCCTTCCTTAAGAGCCTCCTTAGCGGAGGCAGTAGCTTTCCTGTTCCTCCCTTCGCCCTCTTCCGAAGGCGCAGCCTCCAGCATCTTGGTTAATACAGGATCCGGCGTCGTCTCAGGGAGGGGGGCCGAACACCTTATTAATTTTTCTTTTGCTATCCATTCCTGTTCAAGGGACAGCTCTTCAAAGGGCAAGTTTATGATAAATGTACGGATAAGCATGTCCGGGCACAGGACTACTTACTTGAGTATCCGGGCGATTGCAGCTCAGACCTACGTCCTCGGTCAAGTCCGGACACATCTCTTGTGATCCGAAGAACAGTTTGTACATCTCCACGGGCGTTGCGCCCATGAAGTGTTGGAGAGCTCGCGGTCCCTCCGGATTGAACTCCCACAGGCGGAGGGGGCGGCATTTGCAGGGCAGAAGGCGTCGGAGCAGCATGACCTGCGCCACTACAACCAGATTGATCTCCCTCTCTTGGAGATCTCAAATGCGGCCCTGCAATAGTGGTATGTCCTTGGACGGCCCCCAGTCAAGCCCTTTGTTGACCCATGACGCCAGCCGTGGAGGGCCCGAGCGAAAGGCAGGCGGCGCCACCCATCTGGTGCCCCGGGGAGCAGTGATGTAGAACCACTCCCGTTGCCACAAACTAAGCTCCTCTTGGAAAAAGCCCTCGGGCCATGGAGCGTCAGCCCTCTTGCTTATAACTGCCCCTCCGCACTCGGCCTGCCGCCCCTCAATCATCTTCGGCTCCACATTGAAAGTCTTGAGCCACAATCTGAAGTGAGGGGTAGTGTGGAGGAAGGCTTCACATACGACAATGAACGATGAGATGTGGAGGATGGACTCCGGAGCCAAATCATGGAATTCCAGCCCATAATAAAACATGAGCCTCCTCACGAAGGGGTCCATCAGGAAGCCTAAACCCCGACGGAAGTGAGACACGAACACCACGCTCTCACCAGGCTCGGAAGTGGGAACGACATGCCCTTGGGCGGGCAGCCTATGTGAAATTTCGCCGGTTAGATACATGGCGTCTCTCAGCTTTAGCACGTCTTCTTCCGTGACGGAAGAAGGCATCCACCGGCCTTGCAGGTCGGAGCCGGACATTATCGAAGGTCTGAAGCGCCTGAATCTGGAGCCTCGGGTGTTGGAACTCGGGGCGCGGGGCGGATTCGATTGAGATCGAAGAAAAGGAACATGCCTTGGTCTCGTTATAAAGGGGTTGAATACCAAGAGCCGTTCCCGTGACCGTTTGGGACTCGCCTTCGATGGAGGGGGCGTGCCAACGGGCGCGGTTGGGTTACCCACGTCCGTATTGATGAGAATCCCGGAATAAGGGGACACGATCTCTGCTTTGACAAGACGTGCCAAGTTAAACCGCTTCGCTAAACACGCTGAGGTGGAACAATAAAAACGATTCGAGTAAAAGCTTGGCCATGGTGTGACGTCATGCCACGAAATACGTCAGCAGATTGAACTTGTTGAAATATTATTCTCTCTACGATGGAACGCGGAATTTATTTTGTAGAGCCGGACACTATCCTGATGTTCACAATCTTCTATGAATTATTCGGAGGAGGAACCCGCCTTGCAATGCCGAAGAAAATATGCGCGCCGGACTCGTCGTCATTGAAGCCTGGTTTAGGGGCTACTGAGGGAGTCCTGGACTAGGGGGTGTCCGGATAGCCGAACTATCATCATTGGTCGGACTCCAAGACTATGAAGATACAAGATTGAAGACTTCGTCCCATGTCCGGATGGGACTTTCCTTGGCGTGGAAGGCAAGCTTGGCAATACGGATATGTAGATCTCCTACCATTGTAACCGACTCTGTGTAACCCTAGCCCTCTCCGGTGTCTATATAAACCGGAGGGTTTTAGTCCGTAGGACGAACAACAATCATACCATAGGCTAGCTTCTAGGGTTTAGCCTCCTTGATCTCGTGGTAGATCTACTCTTGTACTACCCCTATCATCAATATTAATCAAGCAGGAGTAGGGTTTTACCTCCACCGAGAGGTCCCAAACCTGGGTAAAAACATCGTGTCCCTTGTCTCCTGTTACCATCCGCCTAGACGCACAGTTCGGGACCCCCTACCCGAGATCCACCGGTTTTGACACGGACAGTGGCCGTGGTGGAGTGATCCGGAAGGGATGTCTTTCCCTTCTTCGGTCTCCTAGCCTCCTCCTGCGGGGCGGCTTTCCTTTTCTTCTCCTCCCCAGTGCAGGGAGGGGGCATTTCTTCATGTTTTCCCCCATCTCCGTGGGAGGAATCTTCCTCGGCATCCTCGGACGACGAGTCTATCATGACCCTGCGCCGGAGATCTTTCCTAGTCCCCGCGGCCGCTTTCTTGGACCTTTTGGCCTCCCCGGATAGGGAGGCCTTCCTCTTCTTCTCCTCCCCTTCATGGGAGGAGTGCACCTCATCGTCTTCGGGCGAGGCGTCTGGTGCAACCTCGCACCGGAGACCCATTCTGGTCCCCGTGGCCTTCTTTTCGGCCTTCTTCTCCGGCACCTTGTAAGGCGCCGGAACCAGCATATCCGTCAGGAGTGTGGTTTTTGGATCTTCAGGTAGCAGAGACGGACAGTCGATCCGCTCCGCCGTGACCACATAATCCTGTTTGATAAGGATGTTGACTTAAAATCCTCCCATGAATATGTTAGGAAAGGTACATTTTATGATGATCAGAGGACTTACCGGATTGGCGAGGCGCTTTGCGCTGAGTCCACGGTCCTCGAAAATGGGAGGAGGAACTTCGCCAGTCTTGAACAACACCTTCTAGACGTCTTTGTGCGTCGTGTCGAAGAGCTTTAGCAGCATCTGGTGTTCGGCCCGATTGAACTCCCACATATTGAATGCCCGTCCTTGACACGGGAGGATCCGACGGACGAGGATGACCTGGACCACGTTGACAAGCTTGATCTTCTTGTCCCTCATACTTTTGATAGAGGTCTCGAGTCCGGTCAGCTCCGCAGGTTTGCCCCAGGCCAGGCCCTTCTTTTCCCAGGAAGTGAGCCGCATGGGGATGCGGGACCAAAATTTGGGCGCCGCCGCCCAGTTGGCATCGCGCGGCTCGATGATGTAGAACCACCCCGATTGCCACCCTTTCACGATCTCCATGAAGGAGCCATCAAGCCATGTAACATTGGGCATTCTGCTAACCATGGCGCCTCCGCACTCCGCCTATTGGCCGCTCACGATCTTCGGCTTCACGCAGAAGATTTGCAGCCACAGGCTGAAGTGGGGCTTGATGCAGAGGAAGGCCTCGCACACGATGATGAACATCGAGATGTTGAGGATGAAATTTGGGGCTAGATCGTGAAAATCTAGCCCGTAGTAATACGTGAGCCCACGGACGAACGGGTGAAGTGGAAATCCTAGTCCTCGGACGAAATGAGGGAGAAACACTACTCTCTCCCGAGACTTTGGGGTGGGGGTGATCTGTCCCTCCGCTGGAAGCCTGGGCACGATGTTTTCGGCCAGGTATCCGGCCGCCCGAAGCTTGGTAATGTCCTCCTCCATGACGGAGGAGGCCATCCACTTGCCTCCCGCTCCGGACATGCTGCGAATGGTCCTACGGAGAAGGTGACAACTTGGGCGCTGGGGCTCGAGAATGCGAGAATGGATGAGCGAAGGAGGAAGAAGGCGTGGGTGAGAACGGGAGATCCTTATCCCTTCATAAAGGCGGTGAAAAATGTGCACCTCCCCACTTGCCTGTCAAAATCGCTCATTTTCCAAGCGCCACGATTGATGGCACAGTTGGGTTACCCATACCCGTATTGATGAGGATCTCGCAATAAGGGGACATGATCTCTGCTTTGACAAGACGTGCTAAGGAAACCGCCTCGCAATGTGTGCAGTGGTTGGTTGTGAAAAACGGTTCAAATAATGACCGGGCCGTGGCATGATGTCATGCTATGAGGAGTTGTCAGCAGATTAGATTTGTGGAATATTGTTCTCTCTACGGTGGTATGTGAAATTTGTCTTGCAGAGCCGGACACGATTTGAGTGTTCGAAAATTACTTTGGAGTATTCGAAGGTGGAACCCGCCTTGCAATGCCGAAGACAATCTGCGTGCCAGACTCATCGTCATTGAAGCCTGGTTCAGGGGCTACTGAGGGAGTCCTGGATTAGGGAGTATCCGGACAGCAGGACTATGTACTTTGGCCAGACTGTTGGACTAAGAAGATACAAGATTGAAGACTTCATCCCATGTCCGGATGGGACTCTCCTTTGCGTGGAAGGCAAGCTTGGCAATTCGGATGTTAGATCTCCTTCTCTGTAACCGACTCTGTGTAACCCTAGCCCCCTCCGGTGTCTATATAAACCGGAGGGTTTAGTCCGTAGGACAAGGAGAATCATAACCATAGGCTAGCTTCTAGGGTTTTAGCCTCAACGATCTCGTTGTAGATCAACTCTTGTAATACTCATATCATCAAGATCAATCAAGCAGGAAGTAGGGTATTACCTCCATCGAGAGGGCCCGAACCTGGGTAAATATCGTGTCCCCAGTCTCCTGTTACCATTAGGCTTAGACGCACAGTTCGGGACCCCCTACCCGAGATCCGCCGGTTTTGACACCAACACTCGTTACAATTTATCTTATCACAAAACTATCTATTACCTACAATTTCAGTGCTTGCAGAGAATACCTTACTGAAAACCGCTTATCATTTCCTTCTGCTCCTTGTTGGGTTCGACACTCTTACTTATCGAAAGGACTACGATAGATCCCCTACACTTGTGGGTCATCAACAGTCAACAACTGCTTCTTCTCATGTTTATTACTTTACACTCATCAAAGTTCTCTCTCGGTACCGGTCTAGAAAGTTGACCGGCACCGGGAGAGGGGGTAGGCCACAGTCAACAACTACTTCTTCTCATGTTTTTTTACTTTACACTCTTTAAAGTTCTCTCTCAGTGCCGTTCTAGGAAGTTGGCCGACACCGAAAGAGGAGGTTGGCCACAGTCAACAACTGCCTCTTCTCATGTTTTTTACATTACACTCTTTAAAGTTCTCTCTCGGTGTCGGTCTAGAAAGTTGACCGGCACCGAGACAAGGGGGAGGTTACGGTTAACAACTGCTTCTTCTCATGTTATTACTTTACACTCTTTAAAGTTCTCTCTTGATGTCGGTCTAGAAAGTTGACCCGCACCGATAGAGGGGGTAGGCCACGGTCGACAACTGCCTCTTCTCATGTTTTTTACTTTACACTCTTTAAAGTTCTCTCTCGGTGCCGGTCTAGGAAGTTAACCGGCACCGAGAGAGAGGGTAGGCCACGGTCAAAAACTGCTTCTTCTCATGTTTTTTTTTACTTTACACTCTTTAAAGCTCTCTCTCGGTGCCGTTCTAGGAAGTTGGCCAGCACCAAGAGAGGGGGTAGGCCACGGTCAACAACTGCCTCTTCTCATGTTTTTTTACTTTACACTCTTTAAAGTTCTCTCTCGGTGCCGGTCTAGAAAGTTGACCGGCACCGAGAGAGGGGGTAGGCCACGGTCAATAACTGCTTCTTCTCATGTTTTTTACTTTACACTCTTTAAAGTTGAGTTTTGAACAAATC
>NC_041392.1:745618406-745625132 GCF_002162155.2 Triticum dicoccoides | reverse complement strand
GCCAAGTTTCATAAGGGAATGACATTCATGGAAGTCGTGGCAAAAAAATGAAATTTTGGAGCATTGATTTTTGTTTTCTTCCCACGACTTCCATGAATGTCATTCCCTTATGAAACTTGGCAAGCACTCAAAACATTGGTCAAAGTTTGCCTCCAATTTTTTTTAGAATTTTTAGATTTTTTTTTAGATTTTACTATTCATGCTAAGATCATATGAGCTAAAACTGAGATGGGGACTGGCCAACAATTTTTTCATGAATGCAAATGACATGCACATATAGGTGATACTTTTCTGAATATTTTGATATCTTATTTGAATTTTTCTGAGTTAGTATGAATTTTTTATGAAGTTTTCAAAGTGATGCTCAAACGGTCAAAGGGCAAAAGCATAAGAGGAGCAAAGTGGTTTGGGCAAGAACAAGTGTTTTCGGAAACTAGGGGTAAACCTGCCGAGTGTGACCCAACTAGGGGCATAAAATCAATTATCCCATATATATATGAGTGCATCAAAAGTCTTTGGTCGTAAAAGCATATGAAATATGAGATACAAAAAAGATAGTGCAAAACAAAAACAAAAAGAGAAGGAGAAAAATTAGAGCAGTGGTTACTGAGGGTCGATATTCGGCTCTCGGTAATGGCCACCTTTTCCGAGAGGCGCTCTCGGTAAAGCATCTAACCTACATCTCTTTCCTTCTTGTGCATTCTCGATAATATGTATTATACTTTTTTTTTGTTTTCTTCCATGCTTGGCAAACAACCTTATCACATCATAATTACCGTCTTGTGTTTTCTTCTTCGGATGGGCCTCGTCCGGTTCTAGAGACCGGCACTCCGGTGGCCCCGGCGGTCTAGGGCATTGTTCGGCACCTAGAGGGGGTAGGCCACGGGGAATAACTCCTTCTTCGTGTTAGTGCATGTCATCGCGAGATGACAGACCAAGTCTAGGCCCACTACTAGGGAAAAGGCTAGCAGTGGCGTGGGTTTTAGTTGTATCAGTAGCGCGGGGATAGGCGCTACTAGTAAGGCGCTACAGCTAACACATAGTAGTAGCGCGTGCTCACCGGCGCTACTGCTACACAAGTGTAGCAGCAGCGCTGTTAGCGGAAGCTCGCTACTGCTAGTAGCTCTAGCGCGCTTTGCCTGGACGCGCTACTGCTATCGCGGCGCTGCTGCTAACTTTTATACACTAGCTACTGCTAATTTAAGTAGTTTTTTTGGCATATTTGTTTTGTATTTGAACAGGCTTTATAGAAGAATCTTTAGCACATAGAAATGTCATCATGATACACATACAAATGCCTGCGAGACCACGAATGTAATCATAGCATGTACATACAAATAGTCTCATCATAATCATCATCCAACACAGTGGTATCTTGTCATCATCTCAAAAATAGCGATACATGCAAGTCTCCAATACTTGCAACTACAACAACGTCATCCATCTAAACAAAGGTATACGCAAGAAGATCTATCACTATGAGTGAGAGCGGAGCTATGCAGTACATGAGATGGCGGTTACGAGTCCTCTCTCGCGCTAGCGTGAACCTCAAGTAACTAGCTTCTCCTTCTTGTCTGCATTTGAAGCCTTTATGGCTGGCGCCCGTGAACCCATTCACTTGCACCTGACACTCATGCCACTCGTTGTACACCCCCGGAACCTTCCCTTTGTACACGACATAGCAATTCCATCTCGCCATCAAGAAACTAGGTACCTGTTAGAGATGCATGTTCATGAAGAGGATGTACAATCATATATATGCAACAAAATATACTAGAGCAACACTGAAAAAGAAAGGGTTAGCAACTAGATGCAATATACAGTACACAAATTAATTAACTAGAGGTACGCACGTCATCGTACGCAAACTAACAAAGTAGCGTTACGCAAGTTCGACAGGGACCGTGGACATTACAAAGTTTCATCGCTACAAAAAGTATACAAGTTCAACCGACACATATCATCATCATCGGCATCATAAATCACTAGAAGTTCCATCCTTCCATATCATCGAAGATGAACCCTAGCTTCTTGAACGGCGTGAGGTCTAGACGTTGCATGCCTATGCGAGTTCGGACATCAGCTCGCGATATAGGGCCGTGGTGGAACATCCCCTTCTCATCGACGACTTATTTCATGATGATCTTCGCAATGTCGCTTTGGATGCGAAAGAAGTCATGTCTAAGTTTATAATCCGCTTCTCCATGAGATTCTAGCCACTTGTGGATATGATCATCATTTTTGCTGTTCATGCGAAGCTTTTGGTGATCCGTGTTGAACTGAATCATGAGATGGACGATGTAGAATCCATCCTTCTTGCTTGGTTTTGGGACATGGATGTAGGAGAAGTTAGTTTTATGCGCGAAACCCATCTTCTTGTTCCTTTGTTTCTTGATCTGCACGGAGCCACCTCTAAAGCTGAAGCCTTGGAGAGCATCATCTAGAATATTCATTATGTGGGTGTAGTCTTTTTTCTCGTAGTCTCTGGAAGGGTCAAAATACACGGCGTGGGAGACTTGCGGGTAAAGAACGATAAGGACGGCGGGCCCGTTGCTGCGGGGAAAAGACACCTCAAATTATTCCCCATATGAGAGAGAAGGAATGATTGAAATGTACGAAAGGGTTGTCCGGAACTGACTTACTTTGGATGATAAGAAACAAGGACAATTTCCCGGTCCTTATTCTGTACCATGAAGTTTTGGAGGTACTCCCTAGCAGTTTCACGCTCAAAGTCGCCGAGACTCAAGAAAGACTCGTGCATGTAGTACGGATCAGCCACACAGATTTGCGAGACTTCTTCACTCTTCATGACGGAGCTCATATGTAGCGCAAAAAGGCGGACGATAGTAAAATCGAGCCGCCTTGTTAGAAACATCTCAAAGATATGGTCAAACCGGAGGAAGAACACCTCCGCGAGCCATGTGTCGACGTAGCAGTTCCCCTCAGGCACACGAGCCGCATATGTCGGATATCCTAGATCCTTTGAGGCTAGTAGGCTTTTCTCAGTCGACAGCACATGGTCGTGCAGTCTCCTGAGATCCCCTGATAGTGTCTCTAGCGGTTTTGGCGGTAGCATCGGCTCACCCATGAGATGGAACATGACCGCACCTTTCACGGGTACACGCTCTTCAGAATGCATCGTCTGGCTGCTATGTGCTCTGGCTTGTTTGGAGGCAGTTACCTTCCCCGATCTCTTCCTCTCCTTTTTCTTGGGCACACCTTCCAGACCCTTCCTTAACCTCTGCCCTAGTGTTCCCGGGCTAAGTACTGTACGACCCTCGCGCCCGGCTAGTTGAGCCTGTGTTGAGGCGGCATATTCAAGCGTGTCCTATGAGGATTTCATGAAGAGAGACTTTTTGCAATCCCTGCTACGACCCTGCCCGGGCATATTATCCATATCCTCATTAGCAAGCTGATAGCCCGATTCGTCATATGGTTGACTCATCATATCTATGTCACAGTCATACGCGTTTGTATTGAGGAAATCCATAGGGTCGACCTCCGTCTCATCATCCATTCTCTGTTCTACAGGAGAAATTACATCAGCCAGTACTATTGCACCCCCTTCATCATGTCGTCCACCGCTCTCACCCGGCACTACAGGAGCTGGTAATTGCATAGGCGGGGTGGTGGTCTCCGCACATGCTTGTTGATGTGTGGTAGTTATTGGTGTGCTCTCGGCCAGCTCCAGACGAATAAGATTCTTCGGCCATAGCAACACCTAATTCTTGCAGCTTCCAATCCGCGGCGGGGTCTCGTCGTCCGCTCCCACATGCTGTACTGGAGGAGGCAAATCCTCGTGCCCCGATTTCACACTGGTCAAGCTAACCCTAAAGTGCCCAGCGGGGATCGGTTGGTTGTGGAACGTGCGTTGAGAGGGGTCCATTAACTTTCCCACGTCCACCTTCTGGCCTTTGATCAAGTAGAGTATGGTGCACAGGGTTTCTTTCGCCTACAAACACATATGTCTGTGGCGTAAAACAACCGAAAGGCAACAAAAATGGAATATTATATATATATATATATATATATATATATATGTGTGTGTGTTGGTGCGACATGTAATTACCCTGACGGCGTCGAGCTCAGCCAAAGACGAAGGCCCACCTAGCGCGCCTGAGACTGAGGATGGGCTGCTATGAGCGGGAGCGGCTGAGACTGAAGCGTAAAACAACCTTTTTCTCCTTGTCCCACTTGTAGCGGGCCCTGATGAAGTCACGCTCCAAGGGGTTGGTGAACTTCGCGAAGGGGTCTGGGAGACCCACGGCTTCACGTTCCGTGTCCTCCTTATCCCATATGGGCCTTTTACCGAGTTAGCCACGGCTTCCGAGGCGATGCTTCCCCGTGTTCCTTTGCTGAAGGCTCTTGAATTTCGTAGCCTTAGCCTTGGCTGCCTCGGTAGCGCAAGTGTCCTTGAACTTTTCAGACTCCTCTTCCGTAAGTGTCGGAGTTTCCTCCGGAATCTTGGACAGGGGTTCATCAGCCTCAATAGCTCGTTTCACCCTCCCTTTCCAGGAGGCCAAATCATTGCTGAACATGCCCATGGCGTGATTGTTAATCTTTTTCATCTTCGGATCATCCCACGGTTGTTCTATGTTATCATCCCGGTCGGGGAACTTGAATCTCTTGTGCAACTTCGTTAGGAGCAACTGCGTCAAATGTTCTTTACTCCTTAAGTCATCATCGTTGATGCTCGCGCATTCCCGTAGGATGCATCCTACTTGGTTCCCATAGCACTTGCGAGGTTCTTCCGGCTCTAACGGTTCAAACTTGCCAGGTGCCATCTTTGTGATCACAAGTCGTCCAATCCCTAGTTTGTTAGGTTTTCATATCCTCTGCTTCTTATGCTTCCTCTTTTCTGTAGCGGCATCGGGGCCGGTACCTTCCCCGCTGGTACCTTCCCCACCGTCTCGGTGCCGCCATCGGTGCCGGCGCCGTCGGTGTCGATGTCGGCGTCAGTACCATCATCGAGGCCGACCTGCAAACCTTGCTTAGTAGTCAAATAGTCGAGGTACTCTTGTTCACCCTCATAATCCATCTCGTCTGCATCTTGGTCACAAGGCCCAGTTTCTTCGTTGTTCGACATGTTTCCTATGATTAAGTGTCCTCATTTATTTCTAAAAGTATGAATAAATGAGAAATGACACAAAAAGAAATCTATGTGCCAGCACTCGATATGCCAACTATGTAGCACAAATCATGCCTTTATTCACGGGAAATTTCGGCATGACATTTGCTAAAAAATGGACATATCGAGCGCCTGAAATTCACCGAAACGGAAATGAATCAACATTCCGGCGTAACATAGGCAACTCGGATCATTTTCCAAACATGACATGTCCAAAACATGACATATGCACATATCACATGTCCAGTTCAAATTTGCATATAAATTCAGCTAATTTTGAAACCTAGCTAAATTCATAACTAAATAGATAACCTAATTAACATACTGCCCTAATTAAAACCTAAGTAAATTAACCAAAGAACCCTAGCAGAGAGAGAGGGGGGGTTTACAGAGGGTGCAGGGGCAAGGAGGCAGGCCCGACGATGGCCGGGAGGGGAGAGGAGGGAGGCGAGGGCCGACGGGTCGGGGGCGAGTGCCGGCGCCGGGGTCGGGGGCAAGGGCCGGGTCGGGGGCGAGCACCGGGGTCGGGGTCGGGGGCGAGCGCCGGGGTTGGGGGCTAGCGCCGGCGCTGGAGTCGGGGGCGAGCGCCGGGGCCAGGTCGGGCGCGGCGGTGCGACGGGGGAAGAGAGAGTGGGGATTTGGAGGGAAAAGGCGGGATGAAGCAGGGCGAGTGAGAATTTTGGGTTAAGTGGACGTAGCAGTAGCGCATTTGGGCAAAACGCGTCGCTACTACCTTCAGTAGCTGTAGCGCTTTACACGAAATGCGCTACTACAAACTTCAGTAGCTGTAGCAGTTTAGGAAAAACACGCTGCTACTACCGAGTCCGCCCCCTTCTCCTCCGCCATGTCAGGCCCCTTCTCTGCCGCCATGTCCGGCCTCTTCCCCGCCGCCATTATCAATCATCTCTTCGTCTTGCCCCGTGTCATCATTGCCTTCCCCGTCGGCATCCTCAACATCGTCATCCTCATCTTCAATTATCCACCGAGTATAGCCATCCATGAAACCAGTCATGAGCAGGTGCACTTCGACACGACCATCGTCATGGGGGTCGAGCCAAACTATTCCTTTGCATTTTCGACACGGACATAAAACCTCTGTCCAGTTATTTTCTTTCATGTCCTGCACCGCCGACCGCAACCAACTGTCCACCATCGTTCCACTGACCATCGTAAACTCTGCACGGTAATAATAAACAAATTGATTATAAAAATGCATGCATGCATCAAAGTCATACAAAAATTTGGCATGACCTTCCCTAAAAATAGGACATATATGGATCTAGAGTTTGCCCGGAAGTTGCCGAAACGGAAATAAATCGACATTTTGGCAAAACATAGGCAACTCAAAAGCACAATTTGGCGTCAATTCATGCCACACACACAATTTCCACAAACATATTACACACACATAAGCATATTTCCATTTTGCAAAAGCATGAAATTTTCATCACCTCTATCTCAACGGTGGAGATGATGTTGTAGGGAGATCAAAAGTGCACAAAGCTCTTCTTGACAAAGATAGATCTAGTTAGGGGGCAAATAGGTCACTTAACTAAATCCTACATCTACCTAGCTACCTAGTTTGGGAGGAGACAACT